>NC_066539.1:3705518-3745518 GCF_024679095.1 Eriocheir sinensis
TCGAGCGACGCTTGAAGAGGTGCATAGTCAGGATCCCTGTTGTTGATGGGGACGCCCAAGGTGCTGTCGTCAACATATTTCCAGCGATGCGGTGTGTCCATGAGGGCGTTGTTAATGAGCACCAAGAAGCAAAGCGGACCCATTTTAGTGCCTTGCGGGACGCCACACGTCAGCTCAAGAGGAGTGGACACCGAGCCCTGGGAGCGAACTATTTGCTGGCGTGTGCTGAGGAAGTCAGTCAGCCACGATACTAAATTAGGGTGAAGCCCCAGCTCAATGGCCTTAGTAATGACAACAGTGTGGTCTACAAGGTCAAATGTTTTCCTGAAGTCGACAAAAGCAAGAGCAAGGGAGGTGTCTCGTTTGTCCAGGTGGCTGTGTATGAAATCTAAAAGCTGACCAGGCAATGAGTGGTGGAGGAGTGCTTCATGGTGGGGAGGGGGATGGTAGGTAAGCGGGGAGGGCGGTGAGATCAAGTGTGTGTGTGTGTGTGTGTGTGTGTGTGTGTGTGTGTGTGTGTGTTTAGAGAGAGAGAGAGAGAGAGAGAGAGAGAGAGAGAGAGAGAGAGAGAGAGAGAGAGAGAGAGAGAGAGAGAGAGAGAGAGAGAGAGAGAGAGAGAAGGGGGAAGACCCAATAACTGATTATTATTTACCCGAGAATTGAAATCTCCCATAAATATAAATTGAGTGTTCTCTCTCTCTCTCTCTCTCTCTCTCTCTCTCTCTCTCTCTCTCCACGCACGGCCCGTCACAGCAGATGAAAACTACAAATCGAGGTGAAATCTTCCAGTGTTTGCCTCCGAGACGCCTTGACAGGGAAGGAAAAACACCGGACGAAACAGTGTCTTCAACCAGGCCTTCCTCAAATCCTCGGACTTGCTACCCGACCCAGGGGAAACAACACGTGCCCGGCTCGGGGCTCCTAAATGCACGGAGATTATTTAGGACATTCACCTTTCGCTTGTGTTGTGTGTGCCTTGTTCCCTAAGAAGCGATTCCACCGAGGCAACATTTTGAAAACATGTTGCATGTCACATTATTGCGTAGTCCAAGTGTGTTCCAACCAGTTCAACAAATGGGAGTATGTAGTAAGTGATTGTATGGTGCGTAACAGCTGGCAACACGTTGCCCGTAAAATGTGACGCATGGATCAAGATTTTGCCTGTTGTTGCCTGTCTCCCTCCAGATGGGGAAAGGACTGTTGCAAGCAACAAGATGAAGTGATTCCGGACAAGAACGTAGAATTTACTGAAAAATATACAAAAAAAACTTGTAGCTTTATGGAGAACGCCTGGAAAAATACAAAAATAACCAGGCTAAACTACTACAAGAATTTTGATTTTGATGTGGCGGTGGTAAAAAAACATGAGCAAGAATTTGCGTACTGCCTTACGCCGTGAGCACAACAACTTAACCTTAAAGACATTTGGATATGATATATTAGACATACTTCAACAGCACCTTTTAGTGATTTAATAATTCCTTGGCAGACCTCCGACATAGTCTTCGTAACAGTCGACTCAAATTCTGAAGATATACAAGGGATGTGTAACTGTCTCCAGGAGCTAATAAGCGCAATGTCATTAAATGTCTGATATTTGGCGGTGTGGCCTCCAGGTAGTTCATGTAGCTCTTTATAATACTGGATAAACTTTGTCATGATGGTAATCAAAATGGTGATTGGTCATCGGCCAGTAACTAAAAAAAAAATTCTGAGCAATGTTACTGCTGACAGTGTCTTTTCCACCAGAGGGGCCTTTTTTATATTTATTTCCTTTTTTTTTTTACAAGCTCTTCACAACACCAAATACGCATCAGCGGCGATCATTGTGTTGACAACTGACTCAGTTTTGGTCGAATCGGCGGATAAGGTTTACTGGCATTCAACATAAAAATGAGCATTTGGAATGTGTCATAAGGAAACAATGTTGCTTTGTCGCGGGCAACATATCTCCTGGTTGGAAGCTGCATATATATATATATATATATATATATATATATATATATATATATATATATATATATATATATATATATATATATATATCTCTCTCTCTCTCTCTCTATATATATATATATATATATATATATATATATATATATATATATATACACCAATCTATCTATATACCTTTCTATCTATCTCTCTATCTACGCCATTTTTGTCTTTCCCTTTCATCAACTCCTGCTTGTTGAAAGCCAGGCACGCCGCATGGTAGCTACATGTTTCCTGTGATGCACCGGGGAAAAGAAGAATATGAAATCAATAACAGCAATAACAGAAACAACAAGAACAATAATAATAATAACAATAACAATAACAATAATAATAATAATAATAATAATAATAATAATAATAATAATAATAATAATAATAATAATAATAATAATAATAATAACATCAACAACAATAACACGAAGAAGAGACTGTATTTCCTCCGAAGTAGAGCTATCTTTCAGAGCAACACAGCAGCCATCACGAATACCTTCCCTCAAAACCTTCACGTCCTGCTCTGAAATCTCTCTTTGTGGGTAAGTTGACTGACTCTACCTGTCGCCGATTGGTGGAGAAAATAAGGAGCAGAAAGTTATGTAACAGGAACATGAAGTATACGAAAATTTTAATAGGAGAACATGTCAGCCAGAACGCATAACGTCCCACAGAACCTTTACTTCCCCCTTTGACATCTTCATCGCTGGCAAGGATAAGTGACCATTCCAGTTTCTGATTCCTGGGAGTAAGGTGGTGCAACGGGATACTGCCGCTGATTAAGGGGAGGACTACGGATGTAAAGAGATGGCGATGGAGGGAGAAGGTAGCGTTGAGGGGCAATGAGCTTGGCCTGACCAGCTGGGACGGGAGTACTACTGATGAGGGAGAAATACAGGGGTGGCAAGAGGTCCTGCCTAACAAATGTGCGGAGAATGTGATGCCAAGAGTGGCCTCGAGTGTCGCCTGACCAGTTAATGGGCCGGTAATGCAAGGGATGAATACACAGAGAGAGGAGTATGGGCGAGGAGAGGTACTGTTTAGCGAATGGGCGGAGAACGTGGCTCTCAGGGTGACCTCGAAAGTCTCCTGACCAGCTGATGGGACGGTGATTTCTATGTGACACGCGTCCTATGCACACACACGCGAGCGCCTTGTGTTATCATGTATGAAGTCCCGTGATTAGGCACCCAGCTGGCCAAACACACACACACACACACACAC
Organism: Eriocheir sinensis; assembly: GCF_024679095.1. Lineage (NCBI taxonomy): Eukaryota > Metazoa > Arthropoda > Malacostraca > Decapoda > Varunidae > Eriocheir > Eriocheir sinensis. The sequence goes on from NC_066539.1 coordinate 3,708,732, forward strand.
ACACACACACACACACCGCTCACTACGCACAGCACACCATTACGACGCTGCGAGTCACAGTATTATGTAGGGACGGTATGATGGCACGGACTCAACTCTCCTTGGCTTATAATAACACAGAGCACGCGGAGAATAAACAAAGTGGATGTAAGGACAAGTCCAGGCTACGGGGAAGACTTTCTAGTTCTCAACTCTGATACTCTGGTGACAGCCTCGTGACTACTTCCAACACCAACGAACAGAGGAAATAGACCTTAGTGGCTTAGTCCGTATCAATGAAGTAAAGTTACCCCGTTAAAAAAGACAGTGACGGAGATAAACAAACGGATTGGCTGCCTCCAGAACCAAGACCAAGACGCTTCCATAAAATCCAAGAGAACGTCTGATACATGCCAGTGGTATGTATGACTTGCATACATACAGGTTGGCGCTAGTATGGTGGACTTCCTATCAACATGAGACTGTCATTCAATCGAGTCTTAAAGGAAAACCAGGCGAGGTAGTACTGACCGCTGACCCTTTTTGACACTTCTTTAGGTGGCCGAGGGCGGCGCTGCCTATATACATGGAGTCTCGCCTATTTTCCATCCTTGGTACTGACACAGAACACATTGACAATACACTGAGAACTAGGCTATGACATAAACCTGCATGCAGTGACCCAGATGACGCGAAGAAGACGCCTAGTGAATATAAGAAAACATTAGACGACGGACGCGGCAGAACACGTGAAGTGGCTCATACAAATATACCCTTTATAACCACATAAGCGGCCCGGCTTTGCACCTTCTATACCCTAGATGCTAGACAGTGACACCACTACATGTAAAAAGGTCCAACAGAACTTCGCCTTTAGACTTCCTTGCAGAGACTTTACAGCAGTCCTGCCAGTGTTAAAACAAACAGAAGAAGGGCGTACGATACAGCAGGTAGGCCACGGGCAGTAAATGCAGCAGGACATTGGATACAGCAGAAAGATGAAGGAAGACAACACGGAGCGCGGTACAGCATGGGGGCTGGCAGTGGGTGACTATCAGATGGGTGAAAGGAACAGCAAGCTGGTAGGTAGATAAAGTGCAGTTATAGCAGCAGGAACAAAAGGGTATATGCAGCTGGCAAACAAGACGTAGGAACAAAACCAGCAACAGAAACATGGGCGCGGCGTCCTGGAGAACCTGGCTTCAAGTCCTGCCCGCTGCTACAAGCTGGCAATTTTAAGTCATCACTGAGTGGTCTAAGATTACCCACATGCTGTCCTGATGACCACCTATCAACCCGGAATCTAGCAAAACTCTCTAATTAGGACTGAGTGGAGCTCCGGGGGGCAGCATGAGCCAAGCAAGAATGGCACCACTATAAAACACTCGGGGTCGACCAATAGGCACCTTCAAGAAACCCTAACTGTGCTACAGGCCAAAAACGTAATAAAAAAGCAGAAGTATAGCAGGAGACGATATACAGCAGAGTGGAAACGGGCAGCAGGTAAGCAGTCTATACTCACTCTTGGCTACCTACTGAGGGCCGGCGTCGAGAATGGCGGGATACAGGGACATCATAGTAGCGGACGGCCCTCACCCCGGGAAGGCGCCGTGGGATAATAGTGACTTCGGTGACTTTGGAAGCGACCCTCGGACTGCTGGCCATGACACATACACGCACACTCACGCACTCACACGCCAGCACGCCCAAGACAACACTACACTGCCCACTGACGCTGAGTGTGTGAGTGTGTGTGTGTGTGTGTGTGTGTGTGAACCGAACGTGGTCAGGCTGGTTTTAGGTTCCCACAGAAGGGGTTGTCTGTCACCATGTCCTTCTCTGCCTCCTCCTCCTCCACCTCTTCCTCCTCCTCCTCCTTGTTCTTTTACCTCTTCTTCAAATCCTGATTGCCCTCGTTCTTCTTCTTCTTTCCTTCTCCTCATCTCTCCTCTTCTCGTATCCATCTCCCTGTTTTCTTCGTTGTTCTCCATTCTTCACTTCTTAATTCGGATAAAATTTTCTTTCACCTCCTCCTCCTCTTCTTCTTCCTCCTCCTCCTACTATTCTTGCTTTATCTCTTCCTCCTTCCCCTCCTCCACGAGTCCAAGGTAAATCTCTGTGGTGTTTAAAATATATGTGAATAAGTGTCTTCTGAAGGAGGAGGAGGAGGAGGAGGAGGAGGAGGAGGAGGAAGAGTAGGTGAGTGATTGAGTAAATTAATAAATGAGTGAACGAGTATATACGTGTGTGTGTGTGTGTGTGTGTGTGTGTGTGTGGTCAATGGCGGTGAGTGTCACGTTACAAATCCACCGCTTTTTATTCTCTCTCTCTCTCTCTTAATCTATCTATCTATATATCTATCAGCTTATCTATTTGTCTGTCTGAACAGAAGGAGAGAAAATAACGAAAACTAAAAGAAGAAGAAGAAGAAGAAGAAGAAGAAGAAGAAGAAGAAACGAAAAAGAAGAAAAGAAAAAGAAGCAGAAGCGGATGAAGAAAAAGAAGAAAAAAAATGAAGAAAAAAGGAATAAAAAAGAAGAAAAAAAAGAAAAAAAAAAAAAAGGTTTCGTGAGAGGGTTCCCAGGGTTCCCTTTCTCATCATCATCATCATCATTATCCTCGCTACCCTTCTATACAGTGTTAACTCATCTTCCTCCTGCTAGCCTGCTTTCTCTCTCTCTCTCTCTCTCTCTCTCTCTCTCTCTCTCTCTCTCTCTCTCTCTCTCTCTCTCTCTCTCTCTCTCTCTCTCTCTCTCTCTCTCTTATCTATCTCTATACATATGTTCCTCAGTAGATGATGAGAGAGAGAGAGAGAGAGAGAGAGAGAGCACGGACAGTACCCGGCTAGCACATGACACAAGGTAATCACGTGGTGCCCCATTACCCATGCGCTCTCGCTCTCTCTCTCTCTCTCTCTCTCTCTCTCTCTCTCTCTCTCTCAATCCATCTATAGTATCATCCCTTCTCTCATGACTATAAAACTTGATCGGTCTGTCTCGGTCTTCGTCTATCATCTCTCTCTCTCTCTCTCTCTCTCTCTCTCTCTCTCTCTCTCTCTCTCTCTCTCTCTCTCTCTCTCTCTCTCTCTCTCTCTCTCTCTCTCTCTCTCTCTCTCTCTCTTAATCTATTAATTTCTCTATATCTCTATCTTCCTATATCTCATTGTGGTGGCTGGGATAAGTGTCTTTGGGGAACGGGTGCAGGAACAGCTTCAAATGATTAACCTTTAGCTTTATAATTCATTGTTTGTATGTTAATAAATATACTTTCGCGGATGTCACCCTTTAGATTAACACCAAAAATCGGCAAGTGTTTCTAAGCGGTAAATTACGGAAGCTCTGATGACACCACTAGGAAAACCGCTTCGGGCTTTTCTGCGGTGACACAAAATGATAACCCAATGCAGTAATTTTTCTCGGATGTCGGTCTAATTATGGAGAGCAGGCATCGAACACTGTCCTTAACGTGGCAATGGTAATGGTAATGATGACTGTAATGGTAGCGGGGATGCTATGACCTAAAAGCCATGACCCAACGAAGCTAGCTCATACCACGACCATGATCCACTGTAAGGCCATGATAGGCACACTTTCTTTAAGGCTCTCCCTCACATGACGCCCGGAGCTTACCACCACCACCACCACCTCCCATCCTTCAGTCCACACCATTATACATACACAGTGCAGGTCAGACTCAAGGGCGCGATATGGACGTAATACTAGTGTGAAAGGGTGATGGAGGGGGGAGAGGGGGTAGAGGAAGTGTGTGTGTGTGTCTCTCTCTCTCTCTCTCTCTCTCTCTCTCTCTCTCTCTCTCTCTCTCTCTCACTCACTCAAAGGAGCCGCTGCGAGTCGGGTCACACGCCTGAAGAATACGCACACACGCACATACACGAACACACAGACCTTCACTTTCCCTCACACACACACACACACACACACACACACACACACACACACACACACACACTATGGTAGCAATCTCTATGTGTCTGACCATCAATTACTGGGTTTTTTTTCGTGACCAACTAAATTTTCTTCATTATCGTATGGAAAAAATAAAGTTTTTTTGCACCCCTTAATTGCTTTTCTATATTCCCTTACGTTCCTTCAACTTCCACTCATGCTCTAAGTACTGAAGAAAATAATACACAAAGCTCCTCCATGTAGACTCGAGTGGAGAGAGTAATGGGAAGAGTCTAGTTTTCCCTCCATGAGTGTGTATTGATATTTGGGTGGGGAGGGGCAGGGGCAGGATAAGACGTAATAAGTACATGCTCTTTAAATGTTTATGATGGGAAAAAAAAGACGTGACGGGGAAAAGAACGAGGAAAATGCTTGCGAGGAGGAAACGACCCAGAAAATCCTTACAATGAGGACAAGAGAGGAATATTTGTGCTGGTGAAATGAAAAAAATGCGAGCGATGGGAAGAGCGATAGACACCTCTTAAAAGATGCGAAGAAGTGGAAAACGTGGAATGGGAGTGTGGAAATGTGTGAGGTTATGTGGAAGAGTGGACTGGTAAAAGGAGGAAATGTGGAAATGCTGAGGAAGTGGAAGAAGGTGATTTGGATAAGGGAGAAGAGTAGTGGGCTTTTTTTTCACATTTGTTGCTTTTTTTTATGGAACGAAAAGTAGTGGATTAAGGACAGAAATAGTCAACAGTAGTATGGAATTTGCTTGTATAACCGGAGTTGGCGTTTACGGACTATGCAGGTAACAGGCCTCGAATCAGTCTCACGGAGCAATTTCTGTGATACCCCATGAATCTACATAGGCACACATTCCCAGTGGCATCAGTCCGCCTCTTCAAGTCACAAATTAAGTCTCTATGTTTCACAGCCAAAGAATAAAACAGGGAGCAAAAGCGACTTGAGGGTCCGGATCTTCGTCCTTCTACACAGGTGTCGACAACACCATATACTCGTTCTGAGCGAGTCCATAACACCGTAGGCCAGGCCAGTCCGCCGTGAGATTTCTTGACGAGACCCACTCTGTCTTTCTGCTCTGCACTAATAAGGTATGTAAAATTTTCCAAGATATCAATGTCCTTGCCACTCGCACAGCATGAAAAGAACAGAAAGAAATCAAAACAAAGCCACATGAGTTGAATAAAAATCGGTTGGAACATGTAAGAGAAATGCAAAAAGATGAAATCCATACCATAAGATCAGAAATTCATAAGTAAAACAAAAGAAAAGATGCCTTTCACTATTACTTAACCATAGAAGATACCACTGTTTCAACATCTTCTGATTTATCCACCAGCTTCCCAAATAGTCTTATGTAACAACGTATAAGATTAACTTCGACGGTTCTCTCCCCGTCATGAACATTCTCCGCGTGTCCCGCCCACCCTCCACCAACCAGCCACCTCTATTGCTAGCCTACAAGTCAGCCGGACCCCTACTTGCATTACGTATTCTGTCCCTTCCCGGAGCAGGCCAAAGACACCGGGACGAAGAGAAAGGGTGCGAAAATTTGTATATGCATGTGTTTGTGTAGATATTCTGGAGACGATGATGGAAAAGATGTGGAAATGGAAAATACCCTTCATGCGTCGAACTGATGACAGATGGACAGCCGAAGTATCAGAGCGACAACCTAAGAATTATAGAAATCGAGGCAGACATAGAAACAGGTATTTAGATGAAAGTAAGTCAGGATGAAGTACACGAACATCAGACAGAGAATCAAGTGGAGAGATGAAATTAGAACGTTTACCGAGGCAGGATTGAATACGCTAACATCAGACTGATAACCAGGTATAGATATGATATTAACACGTTTGCCGAGGCAGGATACAGAACACTAACAACAGAAAAGGAATCAGGTGCAGAAATGAAATTAAAACCTTTACCGGAGTAGGATGGAGTACACTAACATCAGACCCAGATGGAGATATGAAATTAGAACCTTTACCGGAGTAGGATGGAGTACACTACCATCAGACAAAGAACCAGGTGGAGAAATGAAATTAAAACCTTTACCGGAGTAGGATGGAGTACACTAACATCACACCCAGATGGAGATATGAAATTAGAATCTTTATCGGAGCAGAATGGAGTACACTAACATCAGACAAAGAACCAGGTGGAGAGATGGAATTACAACCTTTACCGGAGTAGAATGGAATACACTAACAACAGACAAAGACCCAGATAGAGATATGAAATTAGAATCTTTACTGGAGCAAGATGGAGAGAACTAACATCAACAGAGGACCAGATATAGAGATGAAATTAGAATCTTTACTGGAGCAGGATGGAGAGACTAACATTAACAGAGGACCAGGTACAGAGATGAAATTAGAACCTTTGCCAGAATAGGATGGAGGACTGTAACATCAAACAGAGAAACAGGTGGAGAGATAAAATTAAAACCTTTCCCGGAGTAGGAATGAGCTCACAAAGGAGGAAGGTAAGAATAATCAAAATAACTATCTCCTCTCTTCCGCACAGTTCGCTTAAAGATAAACATAATCTTAAATTTATACTTTTAACTTATTCGTATTTCCATTTCTTTATCTTTTTCCTTATGAGAAGAGGCGTCACTTAGTCCTTTCTCTCTTTCTCTCTTATTTCTATACTAGCTTATTTTACTTTGCTTTCTCCCTCGTTTCTTTCTTTCTTTCATTCTTTATAATTTCTTTCATTTTCTCTTATCATAATTTTCAATCCCTTTCCTTTTCTCTCTATTTCTTTATATCCTTCCTCATTGCTGCCCTGTTGCCACTTCCCTTCCTTCCTCTCTCCCTCTTTCCCTCCCTCCCTCTCTCCCTCCTTCCCTCCCTCCCTCTCTTCCTCCGTCACTGATGTTTTGATACCCTCTTCTTCCCTCCCTTACATGTTGATATACCAAAGCTCCCTCCCTGCTTTTCTCCCTCTCTCCTTCCCTCCTTCTCCCCCTCCCTCCTCCTGTCTTGTTTTGATGTAAATTCCTTCCCTCAGTCATGTCTTTCTTTGCTGTTATATTCATCTCTCTCTCTCTCTCTCTCTCTCTCTCTCTCTCTCTCTCTCTCTCTCTCTCTCTCTCTTTATCCCATTCTACATCCCTGAATCCCTTCCATACTTTTCGCTTTCCTAACCCTCAAACCCTTTCTTTTCTTCTCCCTTTCTTCCTTCTTCCCCTCCTGCATCACTACAATCTCTCCCTTTCTTTCTCTCCTTCCCTTGTCTTTCCTTCCATTCCACTCCCTTCCTTTCTCTCGGTTTGTCTTTTCCTCTATTCCTCTATTTCCTTTTCCTTTTCTTTAACCTTGGCCGACACAATGATAGGTCCTCCCCTTGTTTCTTTCTTTACCTCCCTTTTTTCTCTCCTCCTCCCTCTCTATATTCCAGTAATCTCTCCCTCAATCCCTACATTCCTTTACCTATCCTCCACTTTCATCTCTTTGTTTCTCTTTCCCTTTCCTTCCTCCTTCCTCTCTATATTCTTCTCTCCCTCCTTAAATTCATCTCTCCCTACCTCTTTTATTCCCTTATTTTCCTTCTCTCCCCTCCTCTTTCCATCCTTTCTTTCCTTCCTTCCATTCTTCTCCCCTCTCCTTCTCTCATCATCTCTTTCCCTTTCCTCTATTCCTTCCTTCTCCCTTATCTCCCCTTTTCGTGTCTTCTCGCTACCATCCCTCCTTTTAACCTTCATCTCCATTCTCATCTACTTTTCTCCATTCCTTTCTCTCTCGTTTCATCATTTCCTTCCTCTATTTTTCCTCCTGCTATTTCCCTTTCTCCCTTCGATTATCCTCGCTATCCTTTCTCCTTTATCCATCAAACTCCATCCTCACCTTCTTCTCTCCATCCCTTCCTTTCTCCTATCATTTTCTTCCTCTAATCTTCCTCCCGCTCCTTCCCTTTCTCCCTTCATCTTGTTCCTTCTTCGATCATTTCCGCTATCCTTCCTCCTTTATCCCTAAGTCTCCATCCTCACCTACTTCTCTCCATCCCTTCCTCTCTCCTATCATCCTTTCCTTCCTCTATTCTCCCTCCCGCTCCTTCCCTTTCTCCCTTCATCTTGTCCTTTCTTCGATCACTTTCGCTACCCTTCCTCCTTTATCCCTTTGTCTCCATCCTCACCTACTTCTCTCCATCTCTTCATCTCTCCTTTCACCATTTTCTTCCTCTATTCTTCCACCCGCCCCTTACCTTACTCCCTCCCTCCCTCCCGCTCCCTCCCTCCTTCCCTCTCGGCTTGACGCAACACCCCCCTCGTCTTGCATCTCCCTCACGCCCCGCAGTGAACAACAAATACAAGCACCGAGACCACAAAGTAATAGAACGTTTCGAGCTGAGGGCGCGGACTGCATAAAAAGAACAATAAGAGAAGGATAACATTATGTAAGGAGTGCTTCGTTATATATAGTGTGTGTGTGTGTGTGTGTGTGTGTGTGTGTGTGTGTTCTGGTTGGACTGAATTACTAATGAATTAATTATGTGTTACGCTCCATGCAACAAGCGAAGAGAAAATGATGACGATGAATAACAAACACAACCACAACAACAACAACAACAACAACAACAACAACAACAACAACAACAACAAAAACAACAAAAACAACAATAATAATAATAATAATAATAATAATAATAATAATAATAATAATAATATAATGATAATAAAAGTAACAAGATGATGATGATAATGATGATAAAGAAGAGGAGGAAGATGATGATGAAGAAAAGAAAGAGCAAAAAAACAACAGAACCAGCAATAATGACTACTGCTGTACTACTACCGCTACTATTACTACTAATTAAACCTTCTGCTACTAATGCTGCTGCTGCTAATGCTACTACTGCTTCTGCTTCTGCTACTACTACTACTACACCTACAACTACTTACTACTACTATTACTTACTACTATTACTACTACTACTTTTAATACTACTACTTTCTACTCCTCCTCCTCCCCCTTGTACTACTACAACTACTACTACTACTACTTTCTATTACTACTACTACTACTACTACTACTACTACTACTACTACTACTACTACTACTACTACTACTGCAATATAACACTCCATCGAAGTATAAGTAATGAGAGTAGAAGGAATCTAATAATCTTTTGGAGAGACTGGAATCTACTTCGCTGGTTGTTTAATTGATATGATAATTAATACTCAAGGAAAACAAATAAAAGTTAGTTAAGTAAAATAATAGATAAATAAATAAAAAATATATATAATGATGTTTACTATAAGCGTGATAAGAACATAATTGAAAAAAGAAACTGGTCAATTAAAAGAAACAGACAGATAGATAGATAGATAGACATAAATACAGACAGATTACACTTAACTTTTTCACAAAGACGAGGAAGTCTCTCTCTCTCTCTCTCTCTCTCTCTCTCTCTCTCTCTCTCTCTCTCTCTCTCTCTCTCTCTCTCTCTCTCTCTCTCTCTCTCTCTCTGTTAAAATGTCTGTCTTATCCGATAGCGAGGCCGCACATGCATACTGCCGCGCCTTGACTGGCAAGCAAAGTCGGGGGCATACACATTAGCCGCACGTGGCCTTGGTACTCATCTCCGTCACATTGGCCCTTGAGCCTGTGTTGGGTGAGAAGCGATTACCCCGGGGCACATGGCAGGGGCAACATCCGGGTTACAACAATTTACCTCCACCGGGCTTTCCCAGGTAACCATTTGTCGCCAATTCCGCCAATGCCCTTGCCGGGATTTGTATTCAGGCCCGCAGACTCGTAGCTAGGCAGGAGCCGACAAGGAAAACACCCTTAAAACAAACTTAACCCTCGTTACATATGATTCAACCTCTTTAAAGGACTTCCACTCTTCTTCAAAAGCATACAGTCTCCTTAAACGAACGAAAATGGCAAAAAATGTGTGATGGCGTCCCGCAAACTATTGTCCCTTGCGCACTCCGTTGGCCTGCGAACACACACACACACACACACACGTGCACGCACTCACCTCTCCACGTCGGTGAGTCCCTTCTCCTCCTGCTGGTAGTGCGATACCCTCCTGACGGGGTTCTCCTCCTCCCCATCCTCCTCTTCCTCCTCCTCCCGCTCCAGCGAGTCCTCTCGCATGCACCGCTCCTCCAGCTCCTGGCCCAGCTTGAGGTAGTGTTCGTGGCCATACGTGTTGTGGCGCCGCAGAGGCTCGTGTCGGCGTGGGCGTGCCGGGCTGCGCTGCGATTGTGAACGGTGGTGATGGTGATGGTGGTGGTGGTGGGCGCGGCCGTGCCCGTGGCCGTCAGGGGAGTCGTGGCGGCGGTGGCCGTGGTGGTGGTGGCTGTGGTCAGACTCACTCAGCTGGCGGTGAAGCTTTTCCTGCACGTTGCGGCGGCTGTTGCGGTAAAGGTGTTGGTGCATGATGTAGTGGCGGTGACTCTCCTCCCGCACGCTGGGCGGCCCCTGGGTTGTCCTGGACTGGCCACTGGGGGTGCGGGAGTGTCTGCCGCTGACGTCGTCACGTACTGACCTGCACGACTTTGTAGAGGGGCTGCGTGACAGTCCCAGGAAGGAGCTGCTGAAGATCTTCCGTAGCAGGCCGGGGCTGTCTTCTACGGCCAGTGTTGCTTGCCGCGGCGTCTTGTCGCCACCGCCTCCGGTGAAGGACGTCTCCTTGACCTGAACATTCCCAGGGGCGTCTGCAGGACCGACACTTGGGCGGCCGCGCGAAGTGCTGCGCTTCCTGAGAGTGGACGAGGCGTGGACGTGGGTGTGGGCCGGCGCCGCGGTGAAGCTGTGGGCGTGGCACAGTCCATGCCCGGGCGGCGTAAAAAAATCGGGGTTTGAATTACTGCGTGCCAGCAGCGTGGCCTGGGCGGAAGACGAGGCAGGTGTGTCGGTGGTAAGTGCGCGGGGAGGGGCGCCAACCGAGGCGCGGCCGCGTGGCCTGGGAGGGGCCCTTGCGGGCGGCACGAAGCCTGCCACAGGGCTGCCCTCAGCCTCGTCAGCCACGAACCCAAGATTGTCGCAGCCTTTGATGCCCGCCTCTCCCGTCGGCGGCACCTCGTCCTCCGTCTCGTCCTGCACATAGAAGAACACGTTGTTGTTGCTGCCGTTGCTCTTGAAGTCGGTCACTGAACCTTCCTGCTGTTGCAGGCTAGGGCACGGCGAGGCGCCCTGGCCCGGTCCCAGGCTGGCCCACGGCTCCTTCGCCGCCGCAAGCGCCTCCTCCATGTTAAGGGTGACGCACGGGCGCTTCCTCACTCTGCGGGGCGGAGTAGGTTCTCCCTCCCCCCCCGGATCCTGAGCCAAGCTGGTGGCGGCCTTCTGTTCCAAGCTGTAGGCCGAGGCGTAGGACGGCGGCGGCCCAGGCAATGAGCGGCGCTGTGATGGCTGCCTGCCGCCCACCACCAGGGAGTCGTAGGGCGGGGGCGGGTCAGGCTCTGGGCTGTGGCTGCGGCTGCGCCGATCCCCTGCTGTGGCTGGGGAGGGCGGCGCCAGACCATGCGTGGTGCCCGGCGCGGCGGCGAACCCGTCTACGCCCTGCTGTGTGTCGTCGCGTGACTCACCCTCGTGGGAGCCGTCCACAAGAGGCGAATTCGGCCCAGAGGTATTGGGAAGGCCGCCGGGGCCCGTGTGGCTCTCCATGGCGGGGTCTGCTGCTCCTCACCAGCCGGGGCGGGTCTGGCAGAGAGCCGTGTTTGGCGTGCGGCTTATGCACAGGCGTAGGTGGTGGGGCGTTGGGGACGCTTGTCGGAGGCGTACGGCACTGTGTAGGGGCTGCAGGTGCTGGGGTGCGGGGGGAGGCGCGGGAGGAGGAGGCGAGGGTGTAGACGTGGTGCGTCACCTGAGGCTGCCACGCGTCAACTCACCTGCAAAGGACAACAGACCACATGAACTAAATCAGCCACGCGTAATGACGGTGGCGTGCTGGCTATAGCAGCAGCAGCAGCATTAGTAGTAGTAGTGGTAATAGTATTAGTATTAGTATTAGTAGTGGTAGTAGTAAAAGTATTAGTAGTATTAACCGTAATGGTAACTGAAACATTGGTATACACAAAACACACGAGAGGGGATACAGCCAGCGAAATGACACACAACTTGGCAAAAATGAAAATAAAATAAATCCATACATTTCCTTATTCGCCGGCAATACTTCCTGATTTCTCTGGCCTTGACTTCATATAGCCATCGACCTGGACGTTACCTATCAAGGCGAGCACAATAATGATGATAATAACAACAATAGTAATAACCTTCCAAATCTATACACAGGAAGGAAGGACGAAGCCACTTCCGACACCAATTATAGCATGGAGATAAGGCGAGCGTAATGATTATAGCCTGATAATCCACGAAATCAAAAGGCGAGGCCAGTTCCGAGACTAGCCAACTATAGCAAGAAGTTGGGAGTCCCTAACATTCTTACCTCTACACAAGACGAACGGAAGGGCAAGGCAAATACACGCAGTTCCAGGACTTCTTATCATAGAGGACGGAAGACTATGTTACACCCCTCCCTTCATGTTTAGTAATCAAGCTCTTATTGACTCATTATGTTGTTAACTCTCCATTGGTACACGCAGCACGGAGGGTCGTTATTGAAACCCATGAAGCCCACTCATTCCCGTGACGGCTAACTGCTCGATCCATAATAAGAATTCAGGTGCAAATGAAGGCACGGAGGGAGGATAACATTAATAACGATGAAAGGAACAAACGCTCAGGGCAGAAAATACCCACCCTAACGAGATCTTGTACTTGGTTATATTGCACCTGACGTATTAGATGAGGGAAAGCAATGGGGTTTGTGGATGGAGAGAGAGAGAGAGGTCGGTGCCAACCAGATTAATTTCGTACGGGGTGGACAGAAGGGTGTGCGATGGTGATCTTTTTGGCCGCTTCTTCTCTATTTGCTTTCATATGAGACGTGAGGAGTGAGCTTTTATGTTTTCTTTTATTTTTGCACTTGAGCTGTTTCCTCTTCCGTTAAAAATAATATTAGTGCTTATGAAAAAAAATCACAAAACCTGACGTCTTCGATAAGGGCAAGGACTGTAATTCGTGGATAAAGAGGGAGTTGCAATTCGCTTTCAGAGGCCAGACCAGATATTTCGTAATAGCTGGACGGGTGGGTGTGCGATATTGAACGCGTAGTAAACTTGTGAGAAAAAAATATATATAGATCCTGACGTCTTCGATAAGGGCAAGGACTGGCGTTCGTGGATATAGAGGGAGTTGCTATGCGCTTTCAGAGGCGAAAACTATTCAGTCAGATTTCTTGAGGAGCTCGATGGATGGGTGTGTAATATTGGACGTGTAGTGATCCTTGTGAAAAATAGAACATAATCATAGAACTAGTTTGTCTAGTCTGTCTGTCTGTGGTCGCTTTCAAAGGCCAGAGCTATTCAACAAGAGATTTCGCAAGGGCCGGAAGGATGGGTGTGCGATATTGGACGCAGAGTAATCCTTGTGAAATAAAAAAATATAGACATAGATGTGGAATCGATTCTTTGTCTCTATCGGTTAATCTTTCAGTGGAAAGGGCTCCTAAATATAGACGTAAGCTAAGGAATTATATGGCTGTCTATGTACACAACGAGAAGGTTGTTACTAGATTAGAAGAAGCAATATGAAGAAAAGAAATATTAGATAATAAAAAGGGTCATTTGAATAATGGTAATACTGATGATGATGATGACGAGTAATTTATAGGTAACTGAACTCAATATACGAAACAAGAAGATAATTAGATGAAAAAAGGTTCGTATGAAGAATGGTAATGCTGATGATGATGCCGAGGAAATTATAAATGATAACAACTCGAATAACGAAACATAAGGATGACTGACTGATAAAAGGGGTTCGTAAGAATAAAACATAATTATGATGATGATGAAAAGCAAATAACACGTGACTGAGCTCAAATTACAACCAAAAAGGGATGACTTTTTTTTTTTTACAGCACAGAGAGCAACTCAAGGGCAACAAAAAGAAAATGTAGAAAAAAAGCCCGTTAACTGTTGCTCCCATATAGCGAAAAGTACAGAGTGGCCAAAAGAAAGGTTAATTTCGGATGGAGAGGTGTCTTGATACACTCTTCTTGAAAGAGGTCAAGTCATAGGCAGGAGGAAATACAGACGAAAGAAGGCTGTTCCAGAGTTTACCATGCAGTGAAGGGGATGAAAGAATGGAGATGTTGGTTAACTCTTGCGTAAGGGGTTTGGACAGTATAGGGATGAGCATGAGTAGAAAGTCTGTGTGCAGCGGGGACGCGGGAGGCGGGGGGGCATGCAGTTAGCAAGTTCAGAAGAGCAGTCAGCATGAAAATATCGATAGAAGATAGAAAGAGATGCAACATGGCGGCGGAATTTAAGAGGTAGAAAGTTGTCAGTAAGAGGAGGGGAGCTGATGAGTGTGGTGTGAAAAGTAAGAGGATTTGTCTTTAGAGAGCATGCTGAACTACTTTCTGGTGTAGATGAGACAATAGGGAACGGAAAGTGAGGACACGGGAGGGGTCTTTGGAGGGCTTGCAGCACCCTCGTCGCTTCCCGTATACACCACACCGGGAGTGGTTTGCGCCCGTTTCGGTAGGTGTCTCCTTAACTACTCCCTGATTAAATGCAAAATGACGACACTAATAGAGATAAAAGATAAATACTGGCTAAATGAACTCAAATTACGGACAGGAGATTAATTTGGTTCATAAGGGAATTAATTACGACGGGTAGATAATGAATAATTGAACTCAAATGACGAAGCAAAGAACAATTAAGCCATGATTAGTAACGTGACCAGGGATGATTGCGACAACGTGCTTAATCAATCTCTCTCTCTCTCTCTCTCTCTCTCTCTCTCTCTCTCTCTCTCTCTCTCTCTCTCTCTCTCTCTCTCTCTCTCTCTGTATTATTATTATTATTATTATTATTATTATTATTATTATTATTATTATTATTATTATCACTATTATTATTTCACTTGATGCACGAAAAAGTGAGAGATGTGAGGGGAAGGGGAGAGGTAAGAGGGAGAGGGGAGGGAGAGAGATGAGGGTGAGGGGAGATGAGACGGGAAGAACAGAGGAGAGGAGGAACAGGTTTGAGGGGAGGAAAAATTGTTATAAGGAGGAGAAGGATTTTGTGAGGTGAAAGGAGGAGGAGGAGGAGGAGGTGAGAAGAGAGAGGAGGGATAAATTTGAGAGGAGGAGGAGGAGGAGAGAAGAGAGACAAGAGGGACAATTATGAGAGGAGGAGGAGAGAACAGAGGGAGAGAAGGAACAAATATGAGTAGAGAAGGAGGAGAAGGGAGAAGAGTGAGAGGAGAGGAGAGAAGGAGAGGGGGGACTGTATCATGGAGGGGAGAGGAACAGATGAGAGGAGAGGGAACAGAGGGGGAGGGAGAGAGGGAGAACAGGTGCCAAGATAGAGGGGCCAATGTAGGTAGGGGTCAGTTCTATCCCTCCCTCCCTCTCTCCCTCCCTCCCTCTCTCCCTCACAAAGAATCAGGCAAGTGCCGTTTCCTCTTCAACCTACATTAATGACCTCCTCCTCCTCCTCCTCCTCCTCCTCCTCCTCCTCTTCCTTTGCACATACCACTCCACATTCACAGTATCCTCCCCGCCTTATTTTTCCTCCCTCTCCTCCTCCTCCTCCTCCTCCTCCTCGTTTTCCTCTTCTTCCCTTTGCATTTCTCCAAACCTTCTTCATTCTCCTCCTTTACCTCCCTCCTTCTTTACTTTATGTTCTCTTTACCTCCATTCATCCTCATCGCCTGTTTTCCTTCTCTTTATTCTCCATGTTCTCAACTATGTTTGTGTTTACCCCTCTCCTTCTTCATATCTCAAATAATGTCATTTTTTTGTATTTCTTTTATTCTATCTATCTATCTATCTATCTGTGCATCTATATCTATCATCAACATGTATTAGTCTATCTACAAACACGAGACTTTTCTGGCGCATCCGTGACTGAATCGATCAAGCATATATTGATTGGCGCATTGAGTGACTGACGGCCTGACTGACGGACTGACGGGTTCATTGAAGGCGAGAGTGAGTGAGTGATTTACTGATTGGCTGACTGACTGACGGACTAACTGTGGGAATAACTGCGGGACTAACTGTGTTGATTCACTGACTGACTGATTGACTGACAGTTTGTATTATGAACATACCGCGCTGAAAAGCCCCCAACAACAACACACACACACACACACACACACACACACACACACACACACACACACACACACAAGGCCACGTGACATAACGTAATAACTCAGGACAGCCGAGTAGGGCGTTAGGGGTGAGTTTGGCCTGACATTGTGTGTGATGATGATGATTTTTTTTTTTTACAACAAAGGAGGCAGCTCAAGGGCACACAAAAAAAGAAAACAATAATAAAAAAAAGCCCGCTACTCGCTGCTCCTAAAAAAGAAACAAAAGAGGTGGCCGAAAGTAAGGTCAAATACGAAAGGAGAGATGTCCTGATACCCTCCTCTTGAAAGAGTTCAAGTCGTAGGCAGGAGGAAATACAGATGAAGGAAGATTGTTCCAGAGTTTACCAGCGTGAGGGATGAAAGAGTGAAGATGCTGGTTAACTCTTGCATAAGGGGTTTGGACAGTATAGGGATGAGCATGAGTAGAAAGTCGAGTGCAGCGGGGCCGCGGGAGGGGGGGAGGCATGCAGTTAGCAAGTTCAGAAGAGCAGCCAGCGTGGAAATATCGATAGAAGATAGAAAGAGAGGCAACATTGCGGCGGAATTTAAGAGGTAGAAGACTATCAGTATGAGGACGAGAGCTGATGAGACGAAGAGCCTTAGCCTCCACTCTGTCCAGAAGAGCTGTGTGAGTGGAGCCCCCCCACACATGAGATGCATACTCCATACGAGGGCGGACAAGGCCCCTGTATATGGACAGCAACTGTGCGGGGGAGAAGAACTGGCGAAGATGGTACAGAACCCCCAGCCTCGACGAAGCTGATTTAGTAAGAGATGAGATATGAAGTTTCCAGTTGAGATTTTGAGTTAAGGATAGACCGAGGATGTTTTGTGTTGAGGAAGGTGATAGCTGGATGTTGTCAAAGAATAGGGGATAGTTGTTTGGAAGATTGTGTCGAGTGGATAGGTGGAGAAACTGTGTTTTTGAGGCACTGAAGGACACCAGGTTCCTCTTGCCCCAATCGGAAATAATAGTAAGGTCTGAGGCTAAGCGTTCTGCAGCCTCCAGCCTTGAGTCGTTAAGTTCCTGTAGGGTGGGTCTTCTATTAAAAGAAGTTGAGTAATGCAGAGTGGAATCATCGGCGTAAGAATGGATAGGACAGTTCGTTTTGGAAAGAAGATCATCAATGAACAACAGAAAAAGAGTGGGAGATAGGACAGAACCCTGTGGGACACCACTGTTAATAGATTTAGGGGAAGAACAGTGACCGTCTACCACAACAGAAATAGAACGGTCAGAAAGGAAACTGGAGATAAAGGTACAAAGAGAAGGATAGAAACCGTAGGAGGGTAGTTTGGAAAGCAAAGATTTGTGCCAGACCCTATTAAAAGCTTTTGATATGTCTAGTGCAATAGCAAAGGTTTCACCGAAACGGCTTAGAGAGGATGACCAAGAGTCAGTTAAGAAGGCTAGGAGATCACCAGTAGAACGCCCCTTGCGGAACCCATACTGGCGATCAGATAGAAGGTCAGAAGTGGAAAGGTGCTTTTGAATCTTCCGGTTAAGGATTGATTCAAAAGCTTTAGATAGACAAGAAAGTAAAGCTATAGGACGGTAGTTTGAGGGATTGGAGCGGTCACCCTTCTCAGGCACAGGCTGTATGAAGGCATACTTCCAGCAAGAAGGAAAGGTAGATGTTGACAGGCAGAGGCGAAAGAGTTTGACCAGGCAGGGTGACAGCACGGAGGCACAGTTTTTAAGGACAATAGGAGGCACTCCATCAGGTCCATAAGCCTTCTGAGGATTGAGGCCAGAGAGGGCATAGAAAACATCATTTTGAAGAACCTTTATAACAGGCATAAAGGAGTCAGAGGGGGGATGAGTAGGAGGAATATGCCCAGAATCGTCCAGAGTGGAGTTTTTAGAAAAAGTTTGAGAGAAGAGTTCAGCCTTAGAGATAAATGAGACGGCAGTGTTGCCGTCAGGACTGAGGAGTGGAGGGAAAGATGAAGGAGTGAAGTTGGAGGAGATGTTTTTGGCTAGATGCCAGAAGTCACGGGAAGAGTTAGAAAAGGCAAGGTTTTGGCATTTTCTATTAATGAAAGAATTTTTGGTTAGTCGGAGAATAGATTTGGCACGATTTTGGGCAGAAATGTAAAGTTCATAATTAGCATTAGTTTGAAGGCTCTGGTACCTTTTGTGAGCTGCCTCTCTATCGTTGACAGCACGAGAACAAGCGTGATTAAACCAAGGTTTTTTAGCGTGAGGAGTAGAGAAAGAACGAGGAATGTATGCCTCCATTCCAGAGACAATCACCTCTGTGATGCGCTGAGCACACACAGAGGGGTCTCTATCCTGGAAGCAATAATCATTCCACGGGAAATCGGAAAAGTACATCCTCAGGTCGTCCCACCGAGCTGAAGCAAAATGCCAGAAGCATCGCCTCTTCGGTGGGTCCAGAGGGTGTACATGAGCGATAGGACAGGATGCAGAAATAAGATTGTGATCGGAGGAGCCCAACGGAGAGAACAGTTTGACAGAATAAGCAGAAGGGTTTGAGGTAAGGAAGAGGTCTAGAATGTTGGGCCGGTCTCCAAGACGGTCGGGAATACGTGTAGGGTGCTGGACCAACTGCTCTGGGTCGTTGAGGATAGCAAAGTTGTAGGCTTGTTCACCAGGATGGTCAGTGAAAGAGGATGAAAGCCAAAGCTGGTGGTGAACATTGAAATCTCCTAGGATGGAGATTTCAGCGAAGGGAGAGTAGGTCAAGATGTGCTCCACTTTAGAATTCAAATAGTCAAAGAATTTTACATAGTTGGTAGAGTTAGGTGAGAGATAAACAGCACAGATGTATTTAGTAATAGAATGACAATGAAGTCTTAGCCAGATGGTAGAAAATTCAGAAGAGTCAAGGTTGTGGGCACGAGAGCAAGTGATGTCGTTGCGCACGTAGGCGCAACATCCAGCTTTGGATTGAAATTTAGGATAGAGATAGTAGGAGGGAACAGAGTAGAGATTGCTGTCAGTAGCCTCAGAAACCTGTGTTTCAGTAAGGAAGAGAAGGTGAGGTTTAGAGGAGGAGAGATGATGTTCCACAGAATGAAAATTAGAGCGAAGACCGCGAATGTTGCAGAAATTGAGAAGAAAGAGGTTCGAGGAGTTATCAAGACACCTCTCGGGTCGGCAGCCAGAAGGGGAGTCCTCCCTGGGGGAATTTGTGGTCCCCCCCCAGGCGGGGACTCCGAGGCTTGTTGTAGGTGCGCCATTTTGAAATTTGAATTTTGGGAAAAGGTGTATATGTTGTGTGAATGTAGTGTGGTGTGGATAAAGAGAGGATCTGTCTTTAGAGAGCATGCTGAACTACTCTCCGGTGTTGGTGAGACAATAGGGAAACGGTTAGTGAGGACATGGGAAGGGTCTTTGGAGGGCTTCATTCATCTCCCATATATACCTCACCGGGAGTGGCTTGCGCCCGTTTGGTAGGTGTCTTCCTACCTACTCCAGCCAAAATGATGATGATGATGATGATGATGATGATAATAGTAATAATAATAATGATAATGATAATGATAATGATAATAATAATAATAATAATAATAATAATAATAATAATAATAATAATAATAATAATAATAATAATAATAATAATAATATTGACATTAATAAAAATAATAATAATAATGAAAACAATAATAATAAGTAGAATTAATAGTAGAAGTAGCAATAGAAGTTGTAGTGGTAAAAGTAGCAGTAGTAGGCTTTTTTTATTTATTAATGTTTACTTTGTGTGTGTGTGTGTGTGTGTGTGTGTGTGTGTGTGTGTAAAAGAGAGAGAGAGAGAGAGAGAGAGAGAGAGAGAGAGAGAGAGAGAGAGAGAGAGAGAGAGAGAGAGAGAGAGAGAGAGAGAGAGAGAGAGAGAGAGAGAGAGAGAGAGAGAGAGAGAGAGAGAGAGAAATAAAGCTGTACAACCTGTTACAGCAATAAAGAAACTAGGTCACTCAAGGATGGTGTGTGTGTTTGTGTGTGTATTTACCTACTTGTAATTTACAGGGCCTGGGCTTACGCTGTGTGTGTGTGTGTGTGTGTGTGTGTGTGTGTGTGTGTGTGTGTGTGTGTGTGTGTGTGTGTGTGTGTGTGTGTGTGTGTGTGTCGTATTTTAATATTTAATACAACGTTCACATAATCTGATTAAAACAACCATATCCCCTCACACACATACTAACACAACCCAACCCCCCCACACACACACATACTCACCCCCCCCCCCCCACCCACACACACATACTCACCCAACCCAACCCCCCCCACACACACATACTCACCCCCCTCCACCCACACCCACATACTCACCCAACCCAACCCCCCCCCCACACGCACACATACTCATCAACCCCCCATACACACAAATACCCATCCAACCCCCCCCCCCCCCCACACACACACACACTCAGTTCACATAAAAATGATGACGCTCTAACAATAATCCTTCTAATCACCAATCATCTCTCTTCACCCCGGATGCTGCGATTAGCTGACGAGCATCCTGTCCTGCCTCTGACGTGCTCTATTCTCTTGATCATATTCGGCCAGTCAGTCAGTCAGTCGCTTTGGGGTTAACAAGATGTACCGTTTTTTACAGCCTGGCACTCACTGTTTTTGGCTTTCATCATTTCGTGGGAACCAACAGACACACATTAAAAAGTCGCGCATTAACCCCTTGAGTGAGGATTTCCTACAAGAAGACATCATTAAGCTACAGGAATGGAGCAAAAAGTGACTGGTACAATTCAATGAAGAAAAACGTAAAGTCATACACCTTGGGAGGGGATATCCAGCATATCAATACCATATGGGAAACACTCCACAATCCACCACAGAGACAAAGAAAGACCTGGAAGTATATGTTACCAGGCTACCAGTGAAAACCAAATTCGTGCCAATCGCAGCAGACGGGTTAAGCAGCTACAAGGAGATAAAAACGTGTGGTCGGATGTTATAATCAGGTCGGTGTTCTCAGACGCTGCCGCCTCCCACATCAATTATTTCCATAAGCCGAAAAGGAGATTAATCGGGTCCTCATGAGTGTAATAACTCGTGGAAATACCCTGAATTCCTACGACTGCCCCGTCAGATGTGTATGCTTGGGCTCCGAAATGTTGAAGAATATGGCTAGTCTAATACTATAGGCACATTCATTACGGCAGATACTATTAAGAAAATTATTCGCCTGTGGCCTGCGGCATTAACGGACTGGGGTCGTCCAAGATGAACCTCAAGAGAGCCTACCGGTGCTATAGGCGGCACCTAAAAAATAAAAAAAATAAAAAATAAATAAATAAAAAAGTGGCATTTCCCGTTCTCCCTCCACCACCACCTCCACCATCACCACAAAGAATGGAAGGTATAGCGCTAGACACAGTCGAAGAAGTATACTTTGAGACAGAGAAAACACAGTAGGTAACATATCCAATACTTGTCGTGGCATATTCTTCAGAATTTCTAAAAGTGACATTGCTCATTCTACCAACCAGGGCCGTGGCTGTTCCCATGACGCAGGACGCACTGAAACGAGTGTGTAAGACGAAAAAACAAAGTAACACACCCGACACTTTTCCTGAACTGTTCTCGTGGACGTTTAAAAGTAGCCGTTCTTTTTCCATCACGACCGTCACCACCACTACCACCATCACGACCAACACCACAACCAACATCATAACAACAATAAGAAGGCTTGTAGCACTAACTTGATTGATGCAAAAGTCATTCAGAGAGCATTCAGGATTATATTAGGTTAGGTTAGTTTAGGTCAGAAGTGTGGATAAAATATACTATAAGAAAGGGTATACAATAATAAGCATGTTAGAAGAGTGGACGAAGTATCACACCCTGTACTGCCTGGGGGTTGGGATGGCATGCTCCTCCCTTCTCCTTTGTTGTTTACTTGCAGCAATAAACACACTCTCCCTTTTACATGTTGATTCTTGTGTCCAATCCCGTAAACGGTCTTAACAGCGAAATATAATGTAACTTGCATGAGGTAGTTTTGTTTATGTCATTCCTGTTACCCGTGCATGCGTTCTGGAGGTGAATCGCTGTAAACAGATGGAGAGGAAAGGGAAATTATGCAGTGTTAACTTACATGCAAGGCCGTGTGTGTGTGTGTGTGTGTGTGTGTGTGTGTGTGTGTATGTGTGTGTGTGTGTAATTCACCACCGGCCTGATCACGTGTTGGACTCATAATTGCCAGCAGGTACCCTCCCGACATAAGCAAGTGCTCTTTATCGTCGATCTATGTGTGTGTGTGTGTGTTGAGCAATGCTGCGTGCGTGCGTGTTCGTGCATGCCTCAACTCACCAGTTCACAGTGTCGCGTCACGCCCAGTCACCAGCGAACACAAGACAGAGGCGACCAGACTTGACTCTGCTGTGTGTGTGTGTGTGTGTGTGTGTGTGTAGGGGGTGGGGGAGGGGTGGGCTGACCTGAAGTGGCTGGTATGTTGCTCTGGTGCCCCTTCCTCCCTCCCTCCACCCCTCCACACACCTTCCCTCCCCATCCTCCCCTTCACACACCTTCCCTCCGCCCCCCCTTCACCCACAGCTTCCCCCACGTCACACACACACACACATACACACACACCTGCCCCTACCATCATCATAATCACCCCCATCCTGCCTTACCGTACACACACACACACTCACACACATACACACACACTGCAGAGTGCACATGTCCCCTCAGTCCCCTCTTCCTCCCTCTCCCTCTTCCTCTCCCATCCTGATTCTCTCCCCTCGCTGATTTTCAAGAGTCGAGGCGTGTCGCTTTGCACTCCAGAACCCATCACATCATCGCTTCTTTGGGATGAGAGAAGAGTTTGTCAGTTCCTTCCGGTTCGGTCCAGAGGTTCGAAGGGGCAGGCACCATAAAGGCCCTTCCGATGGGGGAGGGTTGTGGGTTTTTTCTAAATTCCTAAATTTAATATTAGTGTCATTCTCTTCTCTTTTCTCGTTTTTTAAGTAATGGTTCACCTCTTAGAGCAGTGGTCCTTAACCTTTTTCAATGTATGCACCCCTTTCAAGTCAGCAGTCAGTTCTCGCACCCCCTGAATTGCTGAAATACGAAAAAATGCTAAAATAAAAAAGTTGATGCCATGTGTGTTAATAACAAAATCTCGTTTTTTTCTAATCTTCATTAACAAAGCTTATATTTTTTTGCGAGACAAAAATAAAATTACATTATTCTGCCTGTGCTGCACAGCAAACCTAGTGACTTTGTTGCTGCTATTTTTTTCCATGATAACATCAGATCTTGATGTCTTTTTACTGAGTGCTACTCGCACTTATATTAGTAAAACTGAAATTACATTATTTGTCTGTACTGCGCAGCAAACCTAGTGACTTTATTACTACTGTTTTTTTTCTATGATGGCATCAAATCTTGTTGTCTTTGTACTGAGTGCTACTCGCATGTCATGTTCAGAATTCAGCCGATTTCTGCTCTTCGTTTTGGTGTGAAGCAGACAAGAAAATCCTTGTTCACACAGGTAAGTGGTCACAAAAGGTACTAGCACTCCGAGAGCTTTCTTTGCTATATACAGGGTACGCTTCCAGCTGAGATGTCCAGAAGTGCTCCAGTTGACCATTGGTGAACTCCATTTGGGTTCCACGATTGTTTATCAGGTAGATGATACCTTCCTTGACGTCGCTGTCATCATCAACATCTTCCAAATTCTGCCTGAATGGGTTCAGGATCCAGTTGTCACAGGTTTGCAGCTCTCCACACGAGAAATAACTCTCAAATGAAGTACACAGCATCTGCAGATGTTCAACAATTTTTGCAACAAAGTCTGGATGCTGGGAAGCATCTTCCGTGACTGTTTCTTCCAGGCAGGGGAAATTTACCAAATTCCCCAACTTTGCACGCCCAATCCACAGGGTAAGTTTTTCTTAGAATGCAGCCCATTTCTCGCTTGTATTCACAATGTTAAGTCCCCTTCCCTGCAGAGAGAGAGTGAGATCACTGAGTGCTGAGAACACATCAGCCAAATAGGCAAGCATTTGAACAAAACTGCGTCATCGAAATATCTAGCCAGTTCTTGTCCCCGTTCACGGAGAAACTGATGAATTTCTCCTCTCAGTTCAAACAC
Organism: Eriocheir sinensis; assembly: GCF_024679095.1. Classification (NCBI taxonomy): domain Eukaryota; kingdom Metazoa; phylum Arthropoda; class Malacostraca; order Decapoda; family Varunidae; genus Eriocheir; species Eriocheir sinensis. The sequence goes on from NC_066539.1 coordinate 3,732,924, forward strand.
ACGAGATAGCACACGACCACATGACAACCACCTCACTTCAGCATGGTACAAAAGCACAATGTGTTCCTGGCCCACTTCCTCACCAAATAACTGAAACAATCGATGATTCACAGCACGGCTACGAATCAACTTCACAACCTTAACATAAACATCCAAAGTTTTCTTCAGGTCTGGGGGCAACAATGTCCTTACTGCAAGAGTGTGACGATGATGAAAACAGTGAGTGATTTTCAGGTTAGGAATTTCTTTTCTCATCAATGCAGCAACTCCATGGATTGCCTAGCACGCCTGGCACACCATCGGTACATATCGAACCAATTCTGTCAAAGTGAAGTTCATTTCTTGTGAAGAATTCTTGTATTTCATTAACCACTTCTACATCTTGCGCTGTTGTCTTCAGGGACTGACAGAAGAGAAAACTTTCTTCCACTTTTTCTCCTTCACGTACCGAACTACTGCCATTAGCTGACAACAGTTTGAGACATCTGCTGATTCATCCACTTGTAGGCTATTAACTGGACTAGCCTTGATGTCAGCTACATCTTGTTCCAGGATATCCTCACTCATGTCGATGATTCGGTTATGGATCACATCATTCGATAAAAACACTTGTTGCAGCTTCTTTTCAGCTTCCTTGCCGAGAACAATCTTCGCCATTTCCAGGGAACACGGCTTGATCAATTCCCTCCTCCCTGTATCACACACGTGTATCTTGTACTCGAGTCTGTTGGCGATGTTTCCACTTCAATAGGAAATTAGGTGTATCTCCAGTTCAGAACACTGTATAGCACAAAGATTTTTTTTTTCAGAAAAAAATAATAACATGCGAAATAAAAATTTATTTTGCTTTAATTTTTCATAGACATCCTCGCACCCCCTAGGAACCACTAGGAGCCTTATGCTGCTTCTTCCTTCTGCTTCTCCTTCGTTCTCCTGTTTTTTCTTCCATCTGCTTCTTCCTCCCGTTTCTCCTGTTTCTCCTTTCTTCTACTTCTTCCTTCTTCTGCTTCTCCTTCCTTCTGCTTCTTCTTCCTTCTCCTGCTCCTCCTACCTTCTGCATCTCCTTCCTGCTGCTCTTTCCTTCTGCTTCTTCTTCCTCCGGCTGCTTCTCCTTCTTTCTCTTGCTCTATCACCTGCTCCTGCGACTCTCCCTCCTTCAAGAACGTCAATCACTTCAAGATAACAAGAAGTGACGGTCTAGCGGTTCAGGCGAGGCGGTTCAATACGGACATTTGATGGATTTTAGAACTATCGAGTGCAGTAGAGAGGCAGCAGGGCATCGGTGGGAACGTTTCCGCTGCGGGCATTGCCGATGGCGTCATGGAATGTTACTGTGGCGGGCAGCGGACGCGGGGCACCGAGCAGACTACCTGGCAGCCGGACTATAAGAGGAGAGGGGGGGGGGGGGGACGTTGCAGCCGGCTAAGGCGTGCCAAGGGGGTAAGAGGACCGGGAAACAGATTTGCACCAATTTATATTACCTTCTGAGGCTCTGCGTGGCCGTGACGGAGAAAAGAAACGTTCCGAGTGTCTGCTATGGAGGAATAAGGAATAAAACAGCCGCAACGCAACACTCAGCTATGAAGTCCGTTTGAGCGAGGGGCACCCGGGGAATCCCCAGGCCACAGCACTGCCAAACCTAGCCTTTAATTATCATATTAAGACAGACGTCGCCTGCACCCCTCCAACCACTTTCTCTCTCCAGTTTAGTCAGACCCCACTTGGAATACGCGGTACAGTTTTGGTCTCCCCAACATGCAAAGGGCACTGCTAAATTAGGTGTTCAACGTCAGGCAACAAAAATGATACTTTCCTTGCGCAACAAACCCTATGACGAAAGGCTCTCAACCCTTAACTTGTTCTCTCTTTAGAAACGTCGCCTCCGAGGAAAACTGATCGAATGTTTTAAAATACTTGATGGCTTTACGAATGTGGACAAATCAAAATTGTTTATGATCGATGAAAGTGGAGTGAGTAGTCGTGGCCGTGATCGGATGTGTTGCGTGTTGCTTCACACGAAAAGTACTTTGTCGACATGGCTGTCAGGGCCAAGGGCGTGAGGGATTTGAGTTATGTTTGTGAGGATTTCACAGGCGAGAAATTGATTGGATGCTGTTTGTGCCCTAAATGGTGTCATGTGAAGTGTGCTCATTTGTCTGGAATTAAGCAGGATAATATACCTAAAATTAATTGGACTTGCACCCCATGCCTTCATAAGCATCTCTGGCTACCAAAATTGTGGAGAAATTGGATGAATTCAAGCAAGAATTATCTAAAGAAATATCTATGTACTTCATTAGACCATCACAAGAGCATGCAACGTTGTCTTGCATCTTGTCAGAAATCCCCAAAACAGTTAAAACACCGCTGATACACACGACGCCGCGGCAGTGATGCACTATACAACACTTGGCGCATACGAATACTCATCCTGAACCTCACAGAATACCAACAAAAGGATGATAGAGAAACAGAATATCAAAAAAGGATCATATAAAAACGGAACAGAAAAAAAAAGAACCACAAAATCTAGAAAACCTAAGATAGAAAAAAAACATCAATAAAAATAGCACACACACACACACACCACACACACAGACACACACACACACACGGTTTTAATCACTCCATGCATTATTGTAGGAGGGACAAGACGCGAGTGTCATCTTCCTTGAAACTCAATGGTAGACGGAAATGCGTGGAAAGAGGAATACACGGCAGGCCTCGTTATGTCACCAATGATGCGGGAAATTATAACCGTCAAGGTGATGGGATGTATCAACGAAAATATTGAGCATTTTCTTTGACATGAAATAAAATGCATACCTAGTAATAGTAGTGGTAGCAGCAGCAGCAACAGTAGGTAGTAGTAGTAGTAGTAGTAGTAGTAGTAGTAGTAGTAGTAGTAGTAGTAATAGTAGTAGTAGTAGTAAAAACAGCCATACTCGTGTGTGCGTGTGTGTGTGTGTGTGTGTGTGTGTGAGAGAGAGAGAGAGAGAGAGAGAGAGAGAGAGAGAGAGAGAGAGAGAGAGAGAGAGAGAGAGAGAGAGAGAGAGAGAGAGAGAGAGAGAGAGATGGAGGGGGAGACGTTCTATGCGGGTCTCCCATCACATAGCTAGTGGTACAAGTTTTCTTTAATCAATCTTTCTTTCACTGGCTCATAACGTATTATTTTGTACGTAACTATTCTTAACCCCCTTCGCAGGAGCCTCCCACGTGAGCGCTCTATTAGGCCAAAACATGCGAGGCCCCCCTGCTCTTAGCCGTGTTGCCTCTTCCTTATGATCATATATTCACTATTATTGTATTTATTTACAAAAAACAACAGCAATAACAACGATAGCAGCAAAATTATTACTACGAGTGAGATGAAATAAGATTTAAATCTTCCTCCTCCTCATATTACTGCAACAACAACAACAACAACAACTACTACTACTACTATTACAACAACAACAACAACAACAACTACTACGACTACCACTACTACTGTTACTACTACTACTACTACTACTACTACTACTACTACTACTGCTGAGGCTACTGCTACTACTACTGCTTCTCCTATTACAACAACAACAACTACTACTACTACTACTCCTACTGCTGCTGCTACTACTACTGCTACTCCTCCTCCTCTTATTACAACAACAACAACAACAACAACAACAACAACAACTACTACTACTACTACTGCGACTACTACTACTCCTACTGCTGCTGCTACTACTACTGCTACTCCTCCTCCTCCTCTTATTACAACAACAACAACAACAACAACAACAACAACAACTACTACTACTACTACTACTACTACTACTACTACTACTACTACTACTACTTTTTAATACCTCCACCCATGTTTATTTTCCCGACACATAATCATGGAGGGCTCCATAGTTTGGAGGTCATTAGCCCCAATTATGTTCGCTAATGACTGTGGTATCCAACCATATCGCTAATACTACCTGACACTAAATCACCTATCGTCTATTACGTCTAGATCCCTCTTTTCTTCCCTACTGAAGTCACTCCCGACCCACCCTAATGTCACTCTCCACCACTGTGGCTTCATAGTCCATATTGGAGATGGTGGTGGCTTTTGGGCCAGAGTGTCTGGTGCCCCTGAGACATAGGATGGCCGACCTGAGCAGGGAGAACGAGAGGCGACACCTCATCCAGGCGACAACGTGGCTCCTTGGCTGATGCTTCTTTTCTGAGATTAGTTCCGCGAGGCGTGCGTAGAAGCATTGGGCCCTGGGACCCATCCCGCCGGATGTGGTGAAGACGAGGGGGGTGAAGCTGCCCTGATCCACATGTTGGATTCTTTCACCGTATGCCCTTGTCTTCTCCTACTCGTTCCTGTGGTGGGCGGCTTGCAGGGGCAGCTCACGGTGACAGGCAGCCATCGGGTCGAATATGCGGATGTCCATGAACGCCCGCTGTCCGCGCACCCAGAATCCGCGGGCACTTACATCAACCCGTGCCTCCTGTGAGGTATTGGCTGTCCTGTACCGAAGGTGTTCGCCGTCCAGGGGAAGCAGTGCCGGCTCGGTAGTGACGTCTTGGCATACCTCCCCGAGCATGCTGGCTGTCAGATCCCTCACTTCATCGTGTCGAATACAGACGAAGCCTCCTTTTTTACATGTCATGGTGTGGGTGACATCATTTGGTGATCCACATGCACAGAGATCAGGCAGTCCCTCAATCGGCCAGCCATATCTCAGAGCAATGGCGTCGACAAATTCTTGTTTGTTGAGGCTGAAGCCCTTTGCTCTGATTGGTAATGACGTTAGCCAGTTAGAGGCGCCTGCCTCCTGTGCTGTGTGTATTTTTCTACCCATTTCTGTGGACAGGTGGTGTGTAAGACGGTCCAGCTCGTCTTTTTGGGCCTGTTGCCTTTCTTCTGAGATTTTTCTTTTAACATCTCTTATTTCTGTTTGGTCTATCTCGCCCTCTGCCTCCTGAGCGATGATCCTGTTGATGAGTGACCTGGTAAGGCTGATGGAGTTTTGGTTCTCCTTATCTGCCAGCTTCTCAGGGTTGGTGATCCCCATCCCACCCAGTCTTGGAGGAAGTGCTAGCATATCCCTCTCCTCCTCCCCCAAGGCATGATATTTCACCAGCGCCGGCAAGAATACATTCTTGACGGCATTTTCCAGTGGTCGGAGGAGTGGACTGATGCCGGGGATGGTGCGCATCAGGAACGTCCACCGATGTTGGATGCCGTGGGTGTACGCTGAATAGGCAGCGTGTGGCTCAGTCTTGGCAATGGCAGATAAAGCTTCTATTTCCTTCACCCATTCAGCTACTTTGTCTCCCACGTACTCCTTCTTATATACCTCTGTCCCAATCACTGCACCTAAGTGTCGTTGTCCGTCTTTTGTCACAATGACGCCACTTCCTCTAAAAGTTTCTGCGGCATGGTCATAATGTTCAGGTTTGACAATAAGGACAGACTTGGTGGCGTTAGGGATGTATCCTATCTCAGGGCCGGCGGTGTTCACAGTGTCCCACCACCCTTTTAAGTCTGAGATTTTAACAGCACCTGAGAGGTCATCCGCATAAGCCACCTGTTTCACCCGTGTTTCTGCGAACGCGATTTCATTTTGGAGGACTGATAGGCCCAGGGCGTACATAGCCATGGCTATTGGGTCACCTTGTGTTGTTCCCTCAGATGATTTTAACACTTTCACTTTTCCACTGTGGCTATTTATGTATAAGTCGGTCGGGTATGTATAGGTGTTTTCGACATACACAGCTAAGCTAGGGCACTTGGTTTTAATGTTGTGTATCATAGTCTTTCTATTTATTGTGTTGAAGGCATTTTTGGCGTCAACAAGAAGCACTGCTTCGCACTCCACGTGGTCGAATATCTCCCGCATGTCATGGACTGCTGTTTCTCCTCCTGCCTGCTGCCCCGCACAAACTTGGAGGTTCCCTGCTGCCATTCTCACATCTTCTTTGACGACAGCCATGATGCCACTACTACTAAGACTACTACTACTGCTACTACTACTGCTGCTACTCCTCCTTCTCCTACTACTACTGCTTCTACTACTACTTCTACTTCTGACAATAATAATAATAATAATAATAATAATAATAATAATAATTATATAATAACAATAATAAGAGTATAAATAGTACTACATCACCATATATACTGAGATAAACAAATAAATAAGTACACACCAAAAGTATGGACGTATTTTTAAAGGTAGCCTGTATGTAACAACTGTACTTCCAATATCAGTCATACAGTAAGAAATAGTAGTAATAGCACTCATAGTAGCAGACTAGCAGTAGTAGTAGTAGTAGTAGTAGTAGTAGTAGTAGTATATATATAGTAGTAGTAGTAGTAGTAGTAATAGTGGTAGCAACAGTAGTAATGATATATAATGATGCTGGTGATACAGAAGTCAGTGTTACCAACAAAAACAAAGCCTGGCAACCGAACACAGGTAACCTAACACCACACGACATCAGTTACTCAATTTCCTCGTCTGCCACGCTCCTTCCCGCCCCACCCAGCATCTCTTTTTCTTTTTTTTCCCCCCTTCACAGCTAACACTAATCGAAACCAAGTCTAAAAATACTCAAAAACTGTTACAAAACGCATAATCTACGTAAGAAACAATGAGAGTAGGAAAGGGACATGAATAAGGGATAAACGTGAGAAATTTCAACTCCACAGCACGAAATCGGAGAAACTGCTAACACTTCACAGGGGTTAAGATACACCCATAACCTAAGCAAAATAAGCAATGGGAGAGAGTGAGAGAGGAAGGGACGAGAATGTTTAAGAGAGGACATAAACAGAGAGAGACGTGGGAACATTTCAACCCTTTCTCACATGACGCGAAACGGAACCACGGATGCTCGACAGGGAGGAAAGGAAACAGGCAAAACTTACGAAGGATAAATCAAAGAAATGAAGAAGAGGAAAGTGTTGAGGAGAAAAAAAAAAGAGGGAAAGGGAAGTTGAGGTGTAGATGCAGATGTAGATGTGGAGCAGAGGCCAATGGGAAAGCTCAGCTCCTCTTTCTCTGTCTTCCTCCTCCCCCTCCTCCTCTTCCTCCAGTGAATGCAAGGCGAGTTGCTGGTTCTCTTTTTTTCCCTTTTTTTCATTTCTCGCCGCAGTTACATGGAGAAAGAATGGCGCTGAGAGAGAGAGAGAGAGAGAGAGAGAGAGAGAACAGAGGGTTATTCATGTGAGGGCCACCCACTCACTACCGTACTCATTTACTCTCTCTCTCTCTCTCTCTCTCTCTCTCTCATTCTTCCTGTCTCATTATTCTCTTTTTTTCTCTCATTTCTGTTCATTATTTTTTTTCTTTATCCATCTCTCTCTCTCTCTCTCTCTCTCTCTCTCTCTCTCTCTCTCTCTCTCTCCGACAGCCGTGAAGGATCGGTTTCTATTTCCCTCCCTCCCTCCCTCCTCCTCCTCCTCCTCTCCGCCCATTTCCTCCCCCTCTCCACCCTCCCTTTCCTTTTCCTCTCCGTTGCCTTTCCTCTCCCTCTCCAAGTCCTTTACCTCCCTTCTCCCTACTGCCTAAATTCCTCCTTCCGCGTTTCACTTTCCTTTTCTCCCTTTCTCCTCTCCTCCCCATTACCTCCTTTCGTTCAACACATCCCCCTATTTTTTTTTCTTTGCTTCATTTCCTTTTTTTTCTTAATACTTTTCTTTCTGTAAATGTGTATACCATAATTTATAAAAGAATAGTAGTAGTAATAGTAGCAGTAGTAGTAGTAGTAGTAGTAGTAGTAGTAGTGTGTGTCTGTGTCTGTGTATGTGTGTGTGTGTGTGTGTGTGTGTGTGTGTGTGTATGAGAGAGAGAGAGAGAGAGAGAGAGAGAGAGAGAGAGAGAGAGAGTAAACAAGCATAAAGCCACCACAATGACAGCATCTAACCTTTGTACCAGCAGTTTCCTCTCCTGAAGCTCCACCGATACGTTGTCACTCCTCGGCGTCACTCGTCCACTCTCCTCCTCCACCTCCACCACCACATCCACCTCCTCCGCCTCGGCTTTGGGCACATAATAGTCCTCTAACGCCAACAGGTAGCCGGAGTGGGCGGCGGACACCTCCTCGATGTCAGAGTCTATCCCACGGTCGAAGTCCAGATAAAACGAATCCCTTGACCCATTCGATCCAGCACGCAGCTTGAGGCTAAGACTAGAACTGTTACTCTCCGAGCCCACGTTACTGGCCATGTCGCCGCGCTGTGACAGGGCTGGCAGGGTCCTCCATGTGGCTGTGCCCGTGCTGCCAGGGTTCAAACAAGTGGGGGACGGAGGTGGTAAACAAAGCTGCCGCCGGCCGTGCTGCCACCTACCGGCCACCCGCCATAGCCTGTCTCTCGGCTGTCCCCCTTATTACATGGTTTTATTAATCACAGAGTGGTCCCACAGCCTAACTAGCCCCCTAAATCACTCCAGAAGAAGAAGAATGAATCCAAAGGAGAGACTTGATAAGAAATTAACTGTATTGGACAAGTTTTATGCACAGACATCACTGACCCTCGATGGGTTATTCTCACCAGCCATGACATTGTAGCTTCATTACCGAATCAACCACTTCTCTAGTTTAGGTAAAGTTGGGGGCATACGCTATAGCTGCGCGTGGCCTCGGTACTCGTCTCCGTCACATTGCTCCTTGAACCTCCGGTGAGAAATAATAAGGGGGGGAGAGGGAGGGATATGGAAACCGATCCTTCACGGCTATTGGAGAGAGAGAGAGAGAGAGTAGTGTGGCATCCCGGGTTAGCGTGACATCCGCGGGGCCGTAATTTCTGGGGGGGGGGGGGAGGCTAGGGGGACTATAGCCACCCCCCCAATGTTTTCTATATCGGCCTCAAAATGTCCCTAAAAGTTCCTTTTATTTCAATTTCGCTTCGCTCGCCCCCCCTCACCCCCGTCACTTCATGAACCTGTGATGCCATCTAGCCCAGTGGTTCTCAACCTTTTTTGACCCGTTCCCCCTTTTCCAGTCACATTTTCACCTGTGAACCCCTATAATGAAATAAGTTAAGCGGGCCACACTCATGACCATCCCAAGGGCCAAATTTGTCACGTGGGCCGTGAGTTTGACACCCCTGTTACCGTTAGCTAATGTAGAGCAATTCTAGCATTTAAGCACTCAGTTTTAAGGACTGTGTACAGTAGTACCTATGTATTTTATTCCGAGCCACATGTCTCCTAATTCCAGTATAATAAATTTGAAGATTAATTAGAATATCTATGGACCCCTTTCCATGGACCCCTGGTCGGGAACCACTGCTCTAGCCCATCCATTTTTTTTCTCTCCAAAATTACGGGCCTGATACGGTTTATCACATATTACCTTCCCACGTTTCCCCTGGTACCCACTGATTGACCAGCCCGAATAGGAAGATGAACAGCTGAGTGGGCTGTGCACTGACTCCCTGGCCCAGGATTCCAACCCGGCCCCGTGGATTCATAGCTAGGCGTGCTGGCCACTGCACCACAGCGGCATAACTTAAGACAGTGCTCTGTTGTCGTTGCGGGACGGGAGGGGGTAATGGGGGCCAAGGCATCCCCTGAGAAATGCTCACCCCCCGCAGATCTTATCGTATTAAATTCCAAGAGAAGAGATGTATCATAAGTTGGCAATTAGACAGTCGGTCAACGAGTCATTTAATCAGTCAGTCAGTCAGTTAATTCAGTTAGTCAGTTAGCTTGTTGGGAATTTTGACCCCTAACAAATGATTGAATCTTTCATGAGCTCCCCTTTATATGCAGACCGCTATCCACATACGTAGCGGCCCAGTCTTATTTTTTTTTCTTGCTCTTGGAAACACACTACGGCATACAACAGTACACTATAACGAGTTTTCATCAAGGAAATGTTTATGATTACGAGTATTGTTATTCAGAAACGCAATAGCACTCAAAATTAAATTGCAAGCGTACGCGCGTGTGTTTTCATGTTATTTTTATTATTTTAGAGAATTTAGTCAATCTCAAATGTCGTGCATTTAATCACATTTAACCTCATAATTTCTTAATCTACGTTGTGTGTGTGTGTGTGTGTGTGTGTGTGTGTGTGTGTGTGTGTAAGGTCGCCGCGGAAACCCCAGGGCCGCGGTATCGCCTCAGGGGAACACACACACACACACACACACACACACACACACACCTCACCATTCACCGTCGCAACCCTTACCCCCTCGCCCCCCGCCCCGTGTCCCAAGGTGGTGTACCCAGTGGTCATCCGACGTCCTCAGTGATTAGTAATTCACGTGTTCCGACAGCCTTGTCATTGCCGTCATCGACTTCCTCTCCCCTTTACTCGGAAAGCCGCGTCGGGGAAAGCTAAAGTGCATGATGACAAGGCTCCGTCCCGGCTTCGTCAATATATCGACTTGGAATCATAATGTCATTGATTTGCATACGTAGTGGATGTATTACATGACGAAAAGCATGGAGGGAATCTATCCTTCTGACGCCTATATGATAAGATACGAAAACGCCAATCATTTAATGGCTTAGATATGGAGGAAAGGTTTTAGCAAGAGTGATACCAAAATTTTTATGGTAGTAATAAGTTTGTTTGAATCCAGATTTCATAAAAAAAGAGGCAAAAATTGATATACTAACTGAATGGTGGATGAGTGGAACAAGCTTGGCACAAGACTCGTAGTACAATGGGTTTCAGTTTGGTAGATTCAGATTCATTTAAGACATAGGCAGCCATTGGTTTACTAACAGAGTGGTGGAGAAGTGTAACAGGCTTTGCAGTCGTGTGGTGAGTGCTATAAGATAGATACCCTCAAGAAAAAATTTGATAAATTAATGGATATGTTGGGCAGCGTTTTGAACCGTCTGATAACATCTGAATGAAAATTTTCCACGTATGCTCGAAGATGGCATCGTTTCGTACAACACTGCCGGTCCTGCTTCTCACAGACAGCGGAGGTAATAACACCTTCCATTTTCTGAAGTTAAGTTGACATCCTCATCTATCACTTACTACTACTATTTATGGCAAGCAGGCGTAGCAACAACATTCTGAGTCGCCTGTGTCTGCAGGTGAGGTTCAGGGAAGTACACGGCCCCGACAAACCGTGACTCAAGCAGCATGGATCGTGACCAGCGCTGACTCACGGCACTCCCCTCCAGCCTTGCTCCTGCCCGCCTGGCTGCCCGCAGAAACTGGCGAATATAAACTATACACACTGCACCCCCAGCACGGAAGTACTGACGACTGAGCACGGTGAAAATGACGCAAAAAATGAACAAAATATCGGGGTGGTGCAGATACATTCATCCTGAATTGCAGATGTATTGACGATTTAGTTATATGAAAGAAAATAAAACCTGGTTGACTGGACACAAAATACACAACAGAGAAAGACTCAATGTCAAGCACGGTGGGAAAAAAAAAAAAAACTTTAAGACATATGGAGGTGGTGAAAAATATCCCCCATGCCTTATATAAATATGTAGTGATGCAAAACCTTATGCAGCATACGCTCAGCAGAGAAAGACTTACTGCCGAGCACGCTGAAAAAAAAAGCCAGATGATATGTATTGAGGCAAAACTGACGGGGTGAGAGGAGACGGATACGTACTAGCAATATTCCTCTGCAGCTTGACGCCCTTTTCTGACGTTCACGAAACACACACCCTCCCCTTCAAAGCGACGAACGAACAGAGAAAGAAGACTGAATAAATATATGACGCACACGATATTTTTCTCGCGCAACAACTCATTTCTTGTACATCTGAAGTCGTCCTTACATCATTTAGTCATTCCTATAATATTTTACCCTTGCAGTAGTATCTTCATGAAGCTTCTCTAGTATACCAAAAAAAAAAAAAAAAAAAAAAAAAAAAATTACTAGTCATCACATTTACTTTATAGAGCAGTCACTCCAGCACACATACCACACAGTCATCCACACCACACACAACAACCACACACATCACTTAGTCACACCACATGCAGTCACTCCGCGGAAGTCAGCACCACCGCCATTCAGCCATGCAATACTACACATCGCAATCACACATCAATCAGTCCCACCACAGTTCTTCCGCGTACACCAGCAATACACAGCCATACACACCACAATACAGTCACACAAACACACACATCACTCAGCCACACTATAATCATTACCACAGTGGACGCTAGCAACACACAAAAGAGTAATTCAAAACACCACACCACAGTCACATTTACCCCACGCAGTCACACCACGGTCACTCCACTCACCAAACAAAGCTATTCAGCACACCGCACAACCACACACGTGACTACAAAATATAGATTATAAAAGGAATCATGGTAATTTCCGCCACGGAGTGAGTATTACGCAAATCTAGACGTTGATAAAAAAGAAAACAATAGCATATTTTCATGGTGAGAGTGTTACGCATCTAGACAGTGTTTTAAACAAAGTACAATAACACATTTTCATAGTGACGCATGTAGACAGTGATATGAATAGTATATTAGCAAGTCTTTTTGTGTTACGCATCTAGACAGTTATAAGCTACATTAGCAAGTTTTCAAGGAGAATGTTAGGCATTAGATATTTATATAAACAGTACATCAGCATTTTTCA
>NC_066539.1:3750518-3858018 GCF_024679095.1 Eriocheir sinensis
GAAGAAGATGGAGAAGAAGAAAAGAAGAAGAAGGAGAAGAAGAAGAAGAAGAAGAAGAAGACCCTTTTCAATATGGAATAGCCTGACGCTTAGTTGTTCGTCCCCCCCCCAAAAAAAAAGAAGGAAAGGAAGAAAGGAAGGAATGTGAGGAGGAAAGGATTCAAGGAAGCACGCTCAATGTGTACAAATATCGATAGAAATATACAAGAGACATGGACACAGCTGAGTCGTCAGGCAAGTTGTGGCTGTGTAGATGTTTTTCGTCTTTCTCTTTATCTATCTCTTTCTCTATCAATCTATCTACCTACCTACCTACATACCTATCAATCAATCTATCCTATCACCTCAACTTCGCGACCCCCTCATCTGCATCGGAAAGATACTCCGGTGAAGAGATGAAATTAGAACCTTTACTATAGAGATAAGAGGATGGAGTGTCCTGACATCAAATAGAATATCAGGTGGAGAGATCAAGCTAGAACCGGTATATGACGGAGTAGGCTAACTATTAAGCATAGAAAACCAGCTTGAAGACATTAAATCAAAACATTTACCAGATCAACGCTAAGTACACTAACACGAGGCAAAAGGATATTAAGAGCAGAACGTTAGGAAAGAGCTTTATCCTGAAGTGGACCAATAGTGGCTGATGATGATGATAATACTGGCCCTTCCATGCGGCATCATCCTTGCATGCATATGATGGGTCTTTGGGACGCCCGTACAATGCTATTCAATGTGTGGGTGCCGGATGCTGCTGACGTAGCGTGATAAGATGATCTGATAGCATTGAGGGACGGAAAACAGAGGAAGTTCACTTTCTCAAACTCTTAAAGGAGATGTATATATATATATATATATATATATATATATATAGAGAGAGAGAGAGAGAGAGAGAGAGAGAGAGAGAGAGAGAGAGAGAGAGAGAGAGAGAGAGAGAGAGAGAGAGAGAGAGAAATAAATAAACAGATAGAGAGATAGATAGACAGACAGATAGATAGACATAGAAAGATAGATAGACATAGAAAGATAGATAGATATAGATGGATAAATGAATAGAGAGAACGTATACAGTACTGACAAATGATATATGGTCCTCTGTCAGAGCACTTAGGCAGTCTTATACATTCACAAATACGTTCCCAGTTGATTGATTCAGTTCCCCTTCCCGTGACCACGATTACAACGATTATAACGATCACAACGCACACGAAAAACTGTCTATACATGCCGCCTTTTTTCTTATTAGTAAAGAAGGTATACTAAAGCTCAATCGTGAAAACAATTAATTAAAACACTATAGTAACTTCCTTGCAAACAGAGGACAGTGAGAGTAGCCGAGAGAAGGGATCAATAATTTGGTATGAGAGGCTTCTTGATACTCCTCTCTCAATAAAACACCGCAACGAAGAAGGCTACTCTGTGCGAAGACCGTATATGATAAGCCGGAATTCTAAAACGTCTCTCCATGCACCTCGGTTCGCCTGTTTGACAACCCTTTCGTGGAAGCTGCTGGGCTTTTCATGGACTGTTTTGTGGTGCCAATGATGGTTTAATCCGATTTATGCACCTTCAACGGGAAAAAATTACCCATGAAAACTGTTTTGTGGTGCTAATGATGGTTTAATCCGATTTATGCACCTTCAACGGGAAAAAATTACCCATGAAAACTATTTTGTGGTGCCAATGATGGTTTAATCCGATTTCTGCACCTTGAACGGGAAAAATTACCCATGACAACCCGGCTAATCTCCTCTATGGCCTTGGGAAACAGTCGTAATGTGAGTCAGAAACGTTTAAGAATATGGACCATGAAGTTAGGGACCCACAGTAATAGGCTATGTGGAGATAACTTTCGTAATTTCGATTCCCACCCGAGAGTCGAAAAGAGGTAAGGGTTATAACATCCCACCCATATGGAAAAACTATACCAACGCGTGTCACTATCTACACGGCATTGAGATCCTACAGAAGAACACACATATATAGTCACTAAGGAACATCGAGTATTAGGATACATATTTCTATGTAGTGAATTAGTTTCCCTTCCCGCTGAAACAATCACCACACCACCCCCGTGAAAAAAAAAGTTAGAAACAATGAGTGTCACCTCCTGCAAAACAACGGGACACCATGGAAGATCACAAGTAGGTTATATAAATAGGCGCTTCGAGTATAATACATTTCCTGTCAGTGATTTTGTTTCCCTTCCTGCTAGCATGATCACCACTCCACCCACGTGAAAAATTTTACCAACGATGCGTGTCACTGCCTATAAAATAACGGGATTCTACTGAAAAACACGAGTAGTTAGCCTCATCGAGTATAAAGGTGGCGTCACACTGGACCAAATCTGTCGAGCACGAGCTTTTGCTGGCAGCTTTTGCTGGAGGGATGGCTTGCTCCCGAGCTTTTGCTCCTGCGTTTAGCTCGCCGCTTGGACGGGGAGCAGCTCGGCGAGCCGCAAGCAGGCAGTCAAATGAGCTCTTTGGTGCACCGATATGTGAATAATATATATATCCTAGTGTATTGAATCCGTATACCCATGATATTAGAAAACTTATTCTCAAACTCCTTTTATGTTTGACGGTGTTTGTAATATTTTATACTGTTGAGAAAAGTAGTGTTGGATTTTATTTTGATTTCCAAGACCAAGACCAAGACCGCCCAGGCCAGCTGATATAAACACTCGCCATGGCCACCTCTCCTCGTTCAAAAGTTCACTTGTCCTCCTTCATTGTACACTCTTTGATAGCAAGAGTCAGGGACCATCCCGAGTTATGGGACCACAGCCATCCAGATTTATGTAAGTCTACGCTGAAGAAAGTTATGATGTTATGATGTTGTACACATCATGGGTCTCCCTCCCTTCTCTTCAGCCATGACCGAACCCAGACTCGTCTTTTCTTCTTCTGAGCTCGTTGAATAACGGCAAGTAATGCCGTCACAGCTGCACACTTAGCCGTAATGCGAAGCGTAGGTGTAGTAGGCGCCATGGTCGAGGCTTTGTTTACAATGTTGCTCGCCGCTCGCCCCTCGTCGCTCGTCAGTGTGACGTCAAGTGACTTGCTCGCGAGCAAAAGCTGCCAGCAAGAGCTCGTGCTCGCCAGATTTGGGTACAGTGTGACGCCAGCTTAACACATTCCTATCAGTGATTTAGTTTCCCTTACCGCTACACGATCACCACTCCACCCACGTGAAAACTTTACCAACAATGCGTGTCACTGCCTATAAAATAACGGAATTCTACTGAAAAACACGAGTAGTTAGCCTCATCGAGTATAATACATTTCCCATCAGTGATTTTGTTTCCCTTACCGCTACACGATCACCTCTCCACCCACGTGAAAAACTTTACCAACAATGCGTGTCACTGCCTATAAAATAACGGAATTCTATGTAAAAACACGAGTAGTTAGCCTCATCGAATATAACACATTCCCCATCAGTGATTTAGTTTCCCTTCCCGCTAGCACAATTACCACATCACTCACGTGAAAAAAGTGTAGCCTCACTCACGTGAAAAAAGTGTAGCCTACCAATGCGTGCGTGTCACTATTTAGAAAGCATTTTCCAATGTACCAATGTGTCACCACTCACAAAGAAACAAGGTCCCTTTTGAAGAACCCATATAGCTAGGCGCATCCAGTAACGCATTTTCTTTTACTAATTATTTGTTATGATTCCTCTTCTTGTGACCCCTAACTGTTACACCTCTGCGTCTACATGTTGAAAGAAAGACAAGTTGAAACAAGGCCCCTTATAAATTAAATTATATTGGCACATCCAATTGCACATTTTCTTTTACTATTTGTTTTGATTCCCTTTCCTGTGACCATCAAGTATTACGACACTTCTCTGCACTGATGCATAACGAAAATAGACAAGTTGAAATAACCCAGACAGGAATCAAATAGTTTACATGGGGTCTTTCGCCACCTCGTTCACTACTTTATATACATGCAACGAGGAAATTCCGGTAAATACTTTTTTTATGTGGCTGAGTGGTTAGCGTGCGGGCCCCGCATTCACCGCGCCATGGACGACGTCGGTTCGAATCCCCACGCTATCATCTGGGATTTTTCAGTCACCGCCGAGTGGCCTAAGACTACCAACATGCTGTCCAGAAGACCACCCATCAACCCGGACTCTATCTAGAAGAAACCGTCCAAGTGAATCAAGAGTGATGTTCCGGGGGGCAGCATGAGCCAAGCATAACTGGCGCCACTATAAAAATTACCTGCGCCATGACGGGCTGGGGCCGACCACCAGGCCCCTGAAGAAAGCCTATTGGCGCTACAGGCGAAGACGTAAAGAGACAAAAAATGTAGTTAGACATGGAGTAACACGCTTCCCTATAATGTCATTGCTGTCCTTCAATCAACTTACACGAAATGAAAGACTATACCATAACAGGTGTCACCTTATGAGCATGGGCGTGGAGTCGGATATAAAAATAAAAAAACTTTAACGTTGCGACTCCGACCCTGAATCCCTCCCCCTTCTCCTCTTCTGCAGTACAGTGGCATCCAAATCAAACCCCGCCACAACACACACCACACCCCACCACACCACACACCAGTCCACCACACCACACCCCACACCACACCACACCACACTACATCCCGCCACACCACACCCAGCCGCACATCATACGTATCATACATGAATCGGAGTCAGATATATTTTTGCCGACTTCGATTCCGTACGCGTCTCCGGCGACTCCAACTCCGACTCCACACCCCTGCTTAATGAGACCATGAAACAAGGAACTATCGCACACAGGTAGGTAGGCTATTGTTAGATACACATCCAGTAAGACGAATCCCTTCCCGTGAGCCAAGACAGACGAGTATCATCTCACTCATGAACGCCTGAACCAATGGGTGTCACTACTTACAGAGTATTGAGGTTGCGCGGGAGAATAGCTGTACTATATATATATCCAGTGACAGGCTTCCCTCCGTGCGCAAGGAAGACAGGTAAAGGACTCCAGTAATATCTTCCTTCGCCAAGAGTGTCAGCTGAGCCACGTGAGGAAGGGAGGAGGAGAGAAGCAAGGCGCGTGTATCACTGACGGCCACAAGAAGCACTATGGCGGTGCGTGACGTGTTCCCGTGTGCGCCACGCTTTGCCTTCCACGCTCACTTCCCACGGGCGGTGGTTGCTGCTAGGAAGACACGAGCCTGCCTGCAAAATTCTGGAATCCCTGGCTGCCAATGTGCCAACAGAAGGTCCAATTCATTGAAGAAAAACTTATGCTCTTTTTTCCTTGCGCAGATCTACGTTTTTCAACACTTGTTCAGCCTCCATGTCGCTAAAACAGTATTTCTTCATTGTCCTTGTTATCAAAACTCAATTGATTACTGTAGACCTAAATAGAGGTATTTACAGCGAGATCACTACTTTATTTAAAAACTACATGTTATTTCAAGTGAATGGCTACATCCGTTTCCTGAACTTTTGTTCTGCTAAATTTAGTTTAGTGTCGCCTATGATCTTTAAGCTGTGCAGAGCCCAAGCCCACACCAGCCAACGGCTAGGCTTCCCTTCTTTTTTAGTCCTGTCTGTCACGAGCTCACTTACGTCACGTTTAATCAGCAAATACTCATTTTCTCTAGAAAGCCTTTAATGGATTCGCTTTCTAGTTGTCCATTCTCCCTATTGTCTCGTTAATTATCTCCCCTTTCCTTTCCCTTTCCCTTTTGTCTGTCATCACTGCTAATCTCTGCCATTCCGCATGCTTGTCTGTTTCTTTCTCTGAAGGAAAGTTGCAAAAACCGACAGAATTCATGCACTTCACAGCCCTGTGGCTCGTGACCACCAGACCGGTGAAAGTCATTATGTGGCAAGTGACGTGACGGTAACGTACTGAACACTTGGGAACACAGGGCTCGAGCCCCCCGGCGACGCCGGTGTGGTGTATCCGGCGCTCGGTGACAGGAGAGTAAGATGCAACAACAACGTTCATTTATATATATTTACATCCAACATTGGCACAATTCAAATTACATTATATACACGACGAATATAACGTCAGATAGGAGGTGATCGGGTAATATATAAATATAATATATATATATATATATATATATATATATATATATATATATATATATATATATATATATATATATATATATATATATATATATATATATATATATATATATATATATATATATATATATATATATATATATATATATATATATATATATATCTATATATAATCTTTATATACCACCTACAACATGACTTAACAGGGAGGTTTATTAAAATTGTAAAAGAAGTGTTTGCTATGTTACCTAACCATCATTTTTATGAGGTGAACAGTAATGGTTCCCCTGGGGTAGTAGTACAAGGGGTTGGTATCCTGTGTCAGGGTTTCCACACAAAGGAGTTTTCTACATTGAATAGTGACTCTACAACCTTCTACTGACACAAGCATCTGCCAGAAATTCAACGATGTAAAATAACTTTTCAATTCAATGTTTGCAGATTTGTCATGCACGAAACAAACATAATGATGGATGTTTTAGATATTGACACGTGTTTCTCACAATCAATTTGTCACCTGGGACTGAGAGGTGCTTGACACTTCACACTCAAGTGTCTGCCAGTGATAGGGGGGAGCAGCCTCTTTATGAGAACTGATACCGGGACTTCAGATATTACATACACTAATATTTGGCTTTAGTTCACGTTATGTAGAACAGTCACTGACAAAGCTTACGAATGTTACAGTTCTCTACAGAGACGTGACAAACTGTGGGACTGCCTGGATAATGAGATTGTCTAGAAAAAAAAATTAAACAAATTTCAAGTTAAATTTAACTGATTAAGACTTTGAGACAGGATCGTATGAGATTAGGTTATTTCCTGCATATCACAACTAGGTAAACACACCCACACCCACACTGTCTGTATATTTCTTTGCTCCACAGTCCTAAATTCTGTTCTGTTCTTGACTTTGGCTGTGGCACCTGAGGCAACACCAAAGTTCTATCTGTGACTGTTTTACAGGAATTTTCCTTTGGATTTGGGGTATAGATGTTACAAGAAAGCTGTTTACCTTCTAGTTTCATATATGTAAGACTCAGGTAATTTATGTTGATGAATTAAACATTAATACTTGATAACAGTGTTTTGGTCAACATACAAAAAAGTTATCTATAGGTACTTCCCATACATAGCATGTCTGTGTACTATTCCTATGTAACTCAAAGAAGCATGAACTGTGTACTCTTGAATGCATACAACAGTCCTCTGAATGATCCACTGTTCACATGGCCACATTTCAAGTCAACCATTCCCAGAAGGGTTTACTCATGCACTGAAGACAGTTCTGTAACTAAGAATTTTGGCTGAAAGTAAACCTGAGTTTGGATTGCTTTTTTTTGACTGCTGCTTCCATCTTAACCCCTAAATAGTGTTAAGCCTATAAATGTCTTCATTAAATACAAATATACAATACAGCAATTTTTATACATTTCTACTGGGATCAACAACACTTGAGGTACTGGTGACGGGGCTGCCATGCCACACCTCTGGGCAAACCACAGGGTCATGGGCCACTTAAATGTACTCGAGGCAGCACAATACATTTTGCAATGTGACAACTTTCATATTGCATAAAGTTCTCTGGTAATTTCCAATTAATTGCTAATTTTGTAAACTTAATGGCTCCTATGCTAGCAGTGCAGCTGATGCTTAATCACAAACATGTTTGTGAACATACACATTAACACACACCTGTGTGAGCCAACAGGAGGAGCCACAAGGAAAGGCAAAAGAGACATTTTACTGTTCTCCCCTAACAGCCAAGCAAAACTGAATTCCTATCTAATAATGTGTTTGCATTTTGTTGCAGTTTTGGCAAAGACCTTTTTAAATACAAGTGACTTAGTGCAAGTCAACATTATATACACGGCATAACCAAGGTAAACGTGCCATCTGCTAACATCCAACATAATGATTAAGGATACAAAAGCAGAGTGTTTTCTGCAGATGACCGACGAACTCAACTCTACTCAGGAGCGCACAAGACGGTATACAGCAGGGAATGCAACCACTCACAGGAACCTTTGGGAGGCCACTGGTTACACAAAGGTCATCCAGCTATTCAGGCCCATCACTAAGTCTCAGAGTCATAAGGACATTGACAGCTCCTATAGTTGCTACCATGGACTCATCCTCAAGTCCCAACCCCTTCTTAAAGTTGATGCTAATTGGCTGAGATTATTTTTATTTTTGACAGGAAAGATGCTCCAAACCTTGAGAATGATTATATATGTGAAAAAACTTTGGGGATAAAGTTGGGAATACCCTGGAGAGGGTGAGGGAGAGGATGGGGGTTTGGGGACAAGTTGCTGGCAGTGACTACAGTATTTTTTCGCACTACCCAAAAGCCCTTCTGGAGGTCACCTCCATGTAAACCAAGACAAAACAAAGGCAGAGATCATAACACAACAAGGTTTGCAGTTTAACATTTTGTGGTTAGGGTTGACCTTGTATCACACACACAACTACTAGATGATTGGGTTAAGGCCTCTTACATGGCAGATATATATTGATTCAAGAGCTGGCAGGGGCACACACCCTCTGTACACACTGCAGACCCTCCACCACCACTCTTTCCCTCTCTGCTTCCCATACATGATCTTACCCCTACAAAACACTTGAGTTAACCTTTCACATGCATTCTCTTGCCAGGAAATGCAATAAAAACAACACTGAGTGGCTCATTGCATTAACAAGTATCTATGAGGTTCGGTTCAAAGCTATTATTAAGAGAAATGTACACCATACATGGATTATATGTATTGCCATGAGTATGACGGCTTCCTTCCGCTACACAATGGAATGTTTCTCTCAAAGAAATATCAACAAAAACAGACTCACCGGTATTCTCAAGGCCACAACCCGGTTCTCCACCTGCCACTCTCTCTCACCCCTAAAACAACTATTACAAAAACAAGAATATTTTTATAAATAAAAATTCTATTTCTAACTAAGCTTACAACTAAAATATTATTGACTTTCCTCTCCATGCACACAGTAGTTTAATATTGTACACAACTTCAATGTACAGCACATTGTTCCTTCATGTTTAGTCTGACATGAAGGATGGGAAAGAAGTAACAGACATGACATAACAACAGCCTTGCATGTTACAGAAGGAAAATTTTGCAAAATATGGAGCTTTCAGTGTTGCAAAGGAATATTTAACAAGTGCAAAGGTAGGGAGCTAATGGTTGGTCATATACATTTCATTGTGAAATGAAAATGTTGATTTTAACAGCTTTATAAAAATAAACACATTAAAGGTGTAGTTTGTTTCTAGTTGTGATGACGTGAACAATATCAATGGATAAGTGTGAAGGATTAATAAAGAAGAAAAGGTAAATGGTAATGGGAGAATTTGTGGAACACACACACACACACACACACACACACACACACACACGAAGTATGAAAGAAAATAAATTAGTGGAATTAGTGTCAAACAACAGATGGGATTTTTTTCATATGTGGTTTTCCTTTCCCAATAACTTTCCATAAGGATCTCAGCACTGAAAGTGTATCCAGACACAGAGCAAACAGTACACTAGAACACTGGGTCTGTGAAAAACGGTGATTCTCATAAATCAGTGATAAATTACTTTTGCAACAAAAATTTTGTACCTCCTGTATAATGAAGTTCATTATGTAAAGTATTTTTTTTTCTTATAATGGAGAATGAATCTTTTTTAATATTAATGAACTACTCATAATTTTGTAATTTCATATTTGACCCATACCAGCTGCACAGCATGCTGCATTACATATTGGTGTTATACTTGTGGCCATTGGAAAATGTCCTTGTGATATTCCAATGTTTGTTTAAATAGTTCAAAGGTACCAAGAACAATATTTGGCTTGTCAATACTGATGACTACAATAGTGATGCTTAGCTACAAGCCTCTTCCTTTCCCTCACTCCCTTGTTGATTGGTCATCCTGACTTTCACTCTTCTCAGCTATGGCGAGAGAGTGATGTCTTGAAAGTTTGACTAAAGAGACCCTTGAGTGGCCCTTTTGTTATGCCCCAATTGGTTATGCTGCACCTTGGTACTCTAGAATAGAATGCTGATGTTGTTAACATTTTGGAGCAAACACTGCAAAACAATAATGAGAATAACTGAGTTACTGATAATTACTAATCCTCAACACATTATGAGACAAGTGTACTGTAATCATAAATATTAGCCAAAAATAATGACCCCCATCCACACACACTCAATTTAGACATAGGACTAACCTTCTTTCACTCCTCATAAACAAAGCTTTTCATCATGCTATGCAGCCATTATATTTGGGTACGCAAAATGCTTATATATATATATATATATATATATATATATATATATATATATATATATATATATATATATATATATATATATATATATATATATATATATATATATACTAACACATAATTCTCGTTCAACTATACACTATGAAAAGCTAAGGAAATAATTATTTACAACTTACCACAATAACTGCTACTTAGATATGTATATAATTATAATGACACCCACAACATGTATTAAAAATACTATATTTTAATATACATTTACCTCCATTAATGTGAAGTACATTGCTATGGTGTTTTACTAATACAAATAATTGTCTAGAGAGCTTAAAAAAAAAAAAAAAAAGAAGTGAGAAGGAAAATAATAATTACTAAGCAATTTTGAGACAAGTATGAATTGAAGGCATCCAGCAACAAAACAGGAGATTTATGTGTGACGGGCGGAGTGAGGCCGAGGGCTGTGCTGTGTGGTGACTGGTTGCACGCGGCAGCAGCAGCAACAGCACAAGTGTCTGGTGTATGGGAGGCTGGTGAGGCGCGCCTTGTCCTTCCCACTGACTAACAACTACTGTTACAAACACAGACATGTTGTTGCTTTCAATTAATTTTCAATTTTCTTAATGTCCACAAGCTTTTCCCTATTTGGGGTCACTGCCAGGTTTCACTTTTCATTTTTTTTGTCTAGCAAGCCTTCTCTTGTGAGTCCAACTTTGTTCACATCTCTTCAAACAGTCTTTCCCCTGATTCTTGTGTCACCCTTTGTATAAACTTGCAATGATGAAATTGACAATCATGTAACACCACAATGTTAAAAACTGAAACACTACTTAAACAACGAGGCAGTACTCTTAGTATGTGAAGGATCTCTCATTAGTGTATTCAGGTTTACACTCATCACTGTCTTTGTGTGGTAGGTGGTGGTTTGCATGAAAAGGCAGACTGCTGTGCCTCATGGCTGTGCCTCATGAAGCACAAAGTAGTGAAAGGCTCCACCTGCACTCCATACAACGGCTACTCAGGGGTATCAGAGGTCATGATTCACTGTGAATCCAGAAGGGAACCACACACATAATCATACTTGAAATTTATTTTGAGTGCATCACTTGTGTTTGGCAGAAGCTTCCCTCTATTGGCTGCTGTGTCTGCCAGTGTGCAAAGAGTGACCACAAAGCCACCATGGAGGAAAGATGAGGGCAGAGTTTATGGCATGGAGAAAGAGTAAGAAAAATCAAGGAGACAAAAACTTACAAAATATTCATCTGGAATCTATAGAACATATACACTACACAAAATGAGAAGACTGTGCCAAAATAATATTATATTTCTTCATGATGTTTATACAATTCGTCTCAGAAGTTAATAAGATTGCCTTAAAAGATTTAATGGATGAACTTGGAAGTGGGAACACTTGCAAAAAAAATATCTGAAGAAAATAAATTTTTACAAATAACATTCAACTTGTGGAAGAACTGATATTAATTTTACAATGCTTAGTTTTGTTGCACTCAACATGTATTTTCCCCTCACGGCGGGGGTCATCTGCATGTATATGTACGGCACATGGTGCACACAGACACTGGATATGAGACTATGAAACAAGCAAGTTTCTTACACTATCAAACAAGATCAGTGAGGTGAGGAAGAAGTTAGCCTGCCCTGGCCAGCCTGTGCTGCCTCCTTTCTGTCTTGAGTGAAGTCTTCAAACAGTGTTCTTCAAGGTATGGTTTGCACCCCATTAATGGGTGATGATAGGAATTTTCCTGGGTTGCCCCTTCTGTACATAACATAACACCAGACAATTGGAGATACTAACCTCTCCATATGATGTCAAGAGACTTGCAAATGGGTTGTGACAGTAATGCTTAAAAAAAAAAAAAAAAAAAAAAAAAAAAAAAAAAAGGAAGAAGTTTGAAGAGCACATCTCTCTACCATGAGTTCTGACAAATGAGATTTACGGTATTTACAAATCTTACATTTCAAAATATCCATTTTCAATTAAATAATGGGGCTTTGAGAGTGACAATATCTCAGTTAAAAAAAAGAAAAAAAGACATGCAGTTTTAAAATATGTGAAATTTCATCTTGCAAGAAGGGTTTTAGCAGCGTGAGGCAGGCTGAAAAAGGAATCCAAACAACACTGGAAAAGGAAAGCTCATGTCAAGCTGCCTCCACCTGTGGCCCACACAGTGGCTCTCACTGACTTCTTGGTCACATCACCCATGAGGCACCTCACAAACTGTGCTGTGAAGTGCTATCATGTCACTCCTAGGTAAGGGAACACTGAGACTGTCAACAAGATAGCTTCTGAAGAGAAGTACGTATGTATGAACACACATTTATGCAGGGATACACACACTCACCCCCAACCACCCACCCACCCATCCCCACCCCCACCCCCACACCTATTTGTAGCCTGGTAGACTACAAATAGGTAAATACACACACACACACACACACACACACACACTTTATATATCTTTGCACAAATTAACATGATACAAAATTTTGGCAGCAGCCTTCAACCTTACATTTAAAATGTTTTGTGTATTAAATGTTCGTGAAATCTCCCATCAGTAAGATGCAAAAGGAAACTCAAGAAAATAGTCAGAAAGAACAGTATACAGTGGATACTTTAGGAGTTTCCATTTGTCTGTACAGTTAAAATCTAATGCCCCTGCTTTATTCCAGTAATACTGCAGATCTGGCCACATTTACTATTCCATAGATTATATTGCTTCAGGTCTGGAAGAATGGCTGGACTGTACACAATGACTGTGCAAATGGTCACAGGCTTGTACGAGAACTCTGTACCACATCACACAAGGACACTAAGAAACAGCTTGTAGAGGGGGGGCAACACCATCAGGAGGTCACAAAACAATATCCGAGAGAGACGCTCAGCTTAACAGCCATCAACACATTACTGATCTAGGCCAGTATCCATTTGTTTGTGATCCATGATTATGTCTGTGTCTGCATCTGTATCTGTATTCATGGCATACTCTTTGGTAGTCAATAAATATGCTTTTAAGCTCACCTAACTGAACTTTTGAGGAAGGGCAATTTTAATGGGGAAATAAGTATTGCAGTTACTGCCACTAACATAGCTGTGGCAGAATCAATGACTGCTTTTTAGATTTTCCTATATGCTCAATTTTTCGCTGACCTGGATATGGAGACAGACACAAACATATCTCACAGATAAATGGATGCCAAATCTTATTTGTAAAAAAGGTATAGGAGAGTGACCTTAGGAAAGAACATCACACCTCTGCTCTCCTTCCCTATCACCTGTAACTTTACTAAATGCAACATTATATTGAACTGTAAACTCTATCAGCATTGAAAGAAATATACATCTGTGAACTGAAAGAGAAGTGCCAAATCAAACACTTTATAACTTCTTAATCAACTTACAAAAATAACATAAAAATAACCAAGTTCAGGTCACAGATATCATGGCCAAGGCAATAATCTTGCTTAACAGACACTCACACCCCTGCACCCTCCCTGACAGTGACATCTAATGCTCTAACACACTGGTTCTCAACTCATCACCGCCCATGGACCTCCAATCCAATAAAAAAGAATAGTCAACCATCACTTTTCTAGAGTAATAATAAAAAGCGAACGTAACAAACATGTTGATTTCAAATACATTTCTTACAGAGCAACTTTTTTGAAATTATATATAATAGTAGACAGCTAACACTTTGCTTTGAAATTTATTTCCTGTACCCAGAATATTGAAGCATGAGAATATGACAGCCAGCTCATGCCAACAGGCCAGCCAGCATTGCTGCTTCCCAGAAGACTAGTACTTCCTTTCACTACCTTCCTCAGATAATTCATGTTGCCATGGCAAGAGCATTGTTTTTGCTTACTATCAAACGTGCTGAAGACAACCAAAAGAGTAATCAAGAACCACCAGAGGTCCATGGACCACCAGCTGAGAACCACTGCTCTAACAGATCACAGGACATAGATACAGGCGAGATACAATCAACAAACCCTACTTGGCCGGGCATCCACTTGTCTGTGATTTGTGATCTGTGTCCTGCGTTTGAATCTCTATCCATGTCTGTGGCATAGCTTTTAGTGTCTTTAAGCTCAACTTACTAAACTTTTGATGGGGGGAGAATGTTGCAATTACTGCTGTAGTCATAGCCATCATAGAATCAGTGCATGCTTCTAGGCTGGATTTTTCACTGACAAGGATACAGGTGCTGACATGAACATGGATTACGAATGACAGCCAATTGGAAGCCCAGCCTTACCCTGCCCCAAAGTTTCTACTGAACAGTATGTCTGTCCCCACACAAGGAACAGAGAAATAAGTACCCACCAGCCCACAGCTTGAGGGGCCAAAGGTCTGTACTGACTAGTGTACCTCAGCACTGCCACAACACTCACTACTCTTACTCACTAATACTCTTAACGTACAGTCTGAGAATTTGTAGATGAGCACTGAAACCTGACTTGTACTCTTCAAATTAGTAAATAACTGCTGACCACAACAAACCTTGTGTACCTACTCGTGGGAAAGCCAAATTTTTTTGAACAATTTCTTAAGGCCAAGTACAGAGGGGCTGAGTTTGACATGGGTGCCTCTTTTCTATGGGCTACTACTGCTACTGCTACATTTCTAGGGGCTTAAATTTCCTCCTCAGTTGAGCATATCATAGCCTTGGGCAGGGAGGTTGGCTTTTATAAGAGACTGACTTTTACACGAGTATATACACAATGTAAGCAGAGTCCTCCAGGCAGTCAAGATAACTCTTATGTCTGCTGGGAAACATGCATATATCAGATGGAACTAAAATCTGCAGCAGTTATGCACAATGGAAGATTTTACTAGTGTTCAAACAAAAAATGGTGGTGGATCATAGGAGGTGTATGGGAAGATCCCTCAAGGTTCATTTCACAATAATTAAAAGATGAGTTGAGTTGAATTGTAACTGCCTTTTGTATTGAGAAAAAAATCATTAACAAGGACAGAGATGAGTGAAAATGCAGATAATATACAGAAAACTGACAACAATGAATGAACTGCTTTTTGAATTTTCAACAACTGTAGTATTGAGATAAAATAAACAAAACACTGACAGATGCAATAAACAAGTTGATGAAAGTGATGACAATGAATGCCCTGCTTGTTGAATTTTCAGTGACTTTAGTATTGAAACATAATCAACAAAATGTTGACAGATGCAGTACAAGAGCAGATGAAAGACAGGAAACTGAATGGCAAAGAATGGACAGCCAGATAAATTTTCTCAGATTCTCTTGTATTTAGCATTGGGATGAAATCCACAAGACAGGGAAGATGTGATAAAAAAATACATTAAACACACACACAAAACTCCATGCTAAACATAACTAAGAGATCCACCAGCACAAGTATGACACTTTTGATGAAGAGATGCAGAACTGTACCACATCCCAGCGTCTCAGTCAGAAACAATACTCGCCCTGTAATAGCTTTGTTCTTTACTGTTAGCCATTTTTCATGACAATATGAAGTGGACAACTGCATCATTGATTCTTTGATCATTGTCATTCAGATATAATGCCTTTTTGATAGCATTCTTCATCTACTGCAGGTAATAATACGTCAAAGAGTGTGTTGAGAAATTCCTGAAGCAACAGGGTGTTGATGTGCTTCAAGGCAGTCATGTGGTGAGCTTAATTTTTGACAGACTCACCAAAATGTGATAGAGTGTGTGGCAAAAGTGAAACAAAAACAGACTTACAGTAAGTGTGGCTCTGACCTGCCAGCTCAGAGGATTTTGGGGATGTGGTTCTGTGCCCCGTTGGCCTCTAGTGGACTACTTCTGGTCTGATGGGATGGCGGAAGGCTGTCTCCGTCCCTGTGAGCCTCACCCTCCTCCCCGCCCAGCAGCACCAGTTCCTCCCCACCACTGCTGCCCTCATAGTGTCTTGGGGACTTGGTTAAGATCACCTTCATTTCAATTTGCTGTTGTTGCTGCTGTTGTTGCTGTTGCTGTTGTGGTTGTGCATGTGTTTGTTGCTGTTGCTGAGGCTGCTGCTGCTGTGCCTGCTGAGGCTGCTGCTGTTGTTGCTGTCCGGTGGCATCACTACCACCATCAGAATCGCTGTTCATAACAGCACTGTTGCGGTTGCTGTTGGTCCCGTTGCGGTTTTCCTTCTCCTTCTCATGGCGGTGCTTCTCCTTCTTTTCTCCCTTCCGGTCACTGTCTCGCCGCTCACCATTTCTAGCCTTCTCCTTGTCCTTCCGTTTCCCAAGGTTGGGCTTCGAAATGATTGGGTTGGCAAACTTGAGCTTCTCCTTTCCCTCCTTCTCCTTCCCTTCCTTCTCCTTGCCTTCCTTTTCCCTGCTGGAGCCCTGAGGAGTGCGGATGGGCTTGCTCTTGTCATCAGCCACATCCCCTTCTTCCTGGATGGAGGTGAGCGGCCGCCCATCCTCCGTGTTCTGGATGGGAATGTCGTCTGTGGAGGAACGAGGGGTCAGTGGTGTGCATTGGGGGGCGGAGCATCAAGGAACAAGTGATGTGCACAAACAGTGAGCTGCAAAACACCCTCATCCAAAAATTAAAGAAACAGTTATTAAAGAAATAGATAAGTAAACATATCAGTAAATAATATAAAAAATAATAATAATAATAATAATAATAATAATGATAATATTAACAGCAATGATAATATCATAAATGTAAAATACTACAGCATCTAGAGATTTAGGATACATAATATAAATCATAAATGCAATACCAGCTTTTGAAAAGAAGTCTTTATAGTTCAGATTTCATTATTGGCCCCAAGGTCTTTTGACTTGCATAATCTCATTCTGAACAAGTGATCACTTCTCTTATCATTCAGACAAAACGAACAATTAAAGTGAAAAATCATTAAAAACATGTATTTAAGCAAGACTGTGTGTGTATAAGGGGAGCACTTTGTAAATGAAGCGTGTACCAGTAATTAAAGATGAAAGGAGGCTGTATTCATGGCTCTCCTGGAGGGAGTGTCCAACAGGGGACTAAGAGCCGGGTTCACAGACTAACCCAGTGGCTTTGTAAGTGACTAAACCAGCAAACTCCTCAAGTTTGTTAAGTGTTCCACAAAGCAGCAGGCCAGAAATTTCTTGTATAGTATCTTCAAGTTCAAGTCTGTTATATTTTCCATAACCATCAAAAACTACACAGGGAACTTCAGATTAGTCTTTGGCACCATGTAGAATACCAAACAAACTTGGGAAGTTGTTTGGTTTGGGAGCTCATGAAGGCACTCACTGTGTTGGACCGGAGAGCTGCCACTTACTGTTGAAAATTTGTGGGAAAAGAGGCACTGATAATTTTGCTTCCCTCTCTCTCCCTCAGGCAAAAGAAGTACATTTATCAAGAGTGGAGGATGGTTTGGTGGAGGTCTTTGTCACAGTCTCATTCCTCACCACATCTAAGTAAGTTTTATTGACAAACAGTTGATAGAAATAAAATTACTTTGTTGAATAAAGTAAAACAATAGCATACAGTTTTTGATAAAGCAATATTCTCAGCTACTTTTACTACTACTACTACTACTACTACTATTACTACTTTTGCTCCTCCTCCTCCTCCTCCTACTGCTACTACTACTACTATACCTACAGTTGCTACTCTTGCTACTACTACTGCTACAACTACTACTACTACAACCCATACCACTATTACTACTACAATTACTCCTCCTCCTACTACTACTACTACTACTACACCTACAATTGCCACTGTTGCTACTACTACTACTACTACTACTACTACTACTACTACTACTACTACTACTACTACAACCCATACCACTATTACTACTACAATTACTCCTCCTCCTCCTACTACTACTACTACACCTACAATTGCCACTGTTGCTACTACTACTACTACTACTACTACTACTACAACTACAACCCATACCACTATTACTACTACAATTACTCCACCTCCTCCTACTACTACTACCACTACAGCTACTACTACTATTACTACTACTACTACCACCACCACCACTATCACTGCTACTATTACTACCACAACTACTACTGCTATTACTGCTGTTAGGCTACTTACTACAACTACTACTACTACTGCTTCTAGTACAACAACACTTCTATGGATATTGGCATCAATAATAATAATTCATGACAAAAACAACAAAAGATAATAATAATAATAATAATAATAATAATAATAATAATAATAATAATAATAATAATAATAATAATAATAATAATAATAATAATAATAATAAATAATAGTAATAATAAAGATAATAACAACAATAATGATGGCCTCTTCCAGACCCAGAGTGCAAGGGAGGTGCAACACTACTCTATGAAACAGTATATTCTTCAAGGTCCCTGACTCAAACACTAAAGTTTCCAACACTGTATACAAGCTAAGTTTCAGGTCTTGGTTAACTAGATGTAATACCATGACACTACCAATGGAATACATTAGTACTTGGCTGACTGGCACTATCTGATCCACAGCAATCATACAGAAGCAATCATTATGTAGATGTATCATACAAAACTGAGGCAACCATGCTCATACCATGCATATGAAAGGAACTGATGTAATGGAGTACCAATAGCATTTTACCCAAGACATCATGGATTATTTTTTTTCAAATTGTAACCCAAACTAATGCTGTTGGTGTATTATTGCATAACTCATGTAAAAGTTGTGCCATGAGAAACTGATCTTTTCAGGATAAATCTTTTTTCCAACAACTTGTCTGGGATACTAACCTGTGCCCTTGAGATGTGAGGCTGACTCTCTAGTATTGAGCTAAAGAGGTACCTGCATGGCTTAAGGCTTTTAGAGCCTTTATCTGCATCTCAGACCATTACAGTTGACTCCCACAAAAAAAGTTAAGAATATAATTAAGCCACAAGACAAGAAGTGTTACCATGCCAAAGTCCACTCAGAGTTGAGATAAAAAAGTGGCTAAAAAAGATTCAGACTTTTACATGAGTATGCACTCTACATTACAAAAAATAATACATGATACTCAGGAGGAAAAAATATACAATTTTACATAATGAAACACATGAGATACACAAGAATAAGTGTCCAACAGTACCATGGCAGGAACCAGTGGGTGAGCAGGTGAATGTTGCCACTTACTAGTCCACCAAACCTGCAGCTACACACTCCTGGCCCAGCTCCTGCTCCAATGCCTCCTCCCTCCTGCCCCTCCACACTACACACACAACTTTGGAGCAAAATTCTTAAAGAAGCAAGGACCGTAACTAGAAATGGATTTCTTGGGGGGAAAGAGTAAGTGAAGCATACTTTGGATGCTGTTAAGCAATTAAGGATCATTTACAAACTATGCCAAAATCCACTTTAGACCAAGTAATATTACTGGGAGGTGGGATATATTCCCATAACCTCTCCCCTTAGATACACGCAAGAAGTAAGCAAGGATTCTACTCTCTGTAAGGAGGATGATACTGAATATTCACAATGAGTTGCTGTGGGTGTCCTCTTCATGCTGAGCTTTGCTGTTGCTGAGGATTGTGTTCACAGGTCCCACAAGCCTTCCTGCACCCTGTTGCCATCTACCACAATGCTGCGTGGCCTCAGTGGCGGCCCAGAGAGGTCAGCAGAGTGACGGTTCTGCATCTTGCTGGGTGTTGGTGGGGCAGACTGGTGGTGCAAGGCAGTGGTCCTCCCTGAGTCAGAGGAATGCCTCACATGGCCTTGCTGCCTCAGTGACCCACTTTTGGGGGAGGTGTTGGGAGCCTCCTCCTCGGGGGTACTGTTGGGGAAAGCCTGAGGGCGGAGGCTTATTCCTGGAGACTGGGCCGGTGAGCTGACAAAAGGGATGTGTGTTTTCAGAAATGATATGAATCTTCTGTCTGAGGTGGGGGAGGCATCCTTTGCTAGCTGTTCTGAGGATGTGGCTGGAGACTCACAAAATTTGCCTGCGGCATTGTCAGCTGTGCCTTGTCCCCCTGAAGAAAAGCGACCATGTCTGTGATTGATGTGTATGTCCAGAAAGTTTCCCTTGGGTGAAACTCCCTCTGCCTTGCCACCTGGAGCTCTAGTAGGTATGTTGGGTGAATCTCCAGGCTTGTTATGTTGGGCCTCAAAGCCAGCCTGAGAGCCTGACAATGACCTCTTGTGTTTGCGACCAATGTGCAGGTCCAGAAGGATTCCCTTGGGGGACTGAGCCCCCTCTCTGCCTGGTCTTGGGGACATGCTGGGGGACTCACCAGACTTGTTTGTGTGGTGCTCCCCCACACCCTGACCTCCTGAGGGCGTTCGTTTGTGTTTGCGACCCAAATGAAGGTCCAGCAGGTGGCCCTTGGGTGACTGGGAGCCAGTCTCTTGCCTGGCACTGGAGGGCCGGCTGCTTGAGTCACCTGAGCGCCGAGTCTCTGGACTCTTAACAACCTTGGACTCTGGAATCATCTTGAGGGCAGTGATGCCCATCTGGGGAGTGTGGCGGGTGGAGGAGGAGGAGGAGGCGGCGGGCTGGGCGACTGGGCCAGGTGCATGGGTGTGGCCTTGGCCGGGCTGGGTCGTGTGGCCAAACGTTGGGTCACGGCTAACATCCACATACCGGTCCAAGGCAAATGGGTCCTCCTCATCCCCAGTACACTCTAACAGATCATCTACCATGCCGCATGCAATAAACATGCAACAAATATTAATAAATACAGTTTTATAATGGCATAAGAATTTTTAAAAGGCTAGAGATACCTAAAAGCTTTTGTTAACAATCTAAACACATAACTATGATCATCTAAGACTCTAAGAAAGGCAGAGCTTGTGTGTGTGGCTGGAAGTGACCAGGACTGCTCAAACATACAACCTTGTGCTGTCTCAAAGCTAATCATCCCCAACCTTTCCATGAAAACATAACAAATTTACTGACCAGTTATAAATCTTGTGACAAAGTAGTACAGGTTGATTGTACCAAGACTGTCAAATAAATGTGTGTGGCTTTCTGTTATTAGGAAGGCAGAAAGCATGTGTGGATGTTCAAAATAGTAAAACCTAACAAATGAAAGGGACTGAAACTATCAAGATTCATCATGGGTCAATAATCTCTCTCTCTCTCTCTCTCTCTCTCTCTCTCTCTCTCTCTCTCTCTCTCTCTCTCTCTCTGTCTCTCTCTCTCTCTCTCTCTCTCTCTCTCTCTCTCTCTCTCTCTCTCTCTCTCTCTCTCTCTCTCTCTCTCTCTCTCTCTCTCTCTCTCTCTCTCTCTCTCTCTCTCTCTCTCTCTCTCTCTCTCTCTCTCTCTCTCTCTCTCTCTCTCTCTCTCTCTCTCTCTCTCTCTCTCTCTCTCTCTCTCTCTCTCTCTCTCTCTCTCTCTCTCTCTCTCTCTCTCTCTCTCTCTCTCTCTCTCTCTCTCTCCTTGGCAAGTGTTTGGTACAGTTGTGAATGAGAATATTAATCCACTTTACTCTATAGCTGTGACATGGCAGCCCTTTCTGTGGAGGGAGTCACACAGGGCAGGAAGAGAGTGGAGGGAGAGGAAGTGAGAGAGGGGGCAGGGGCAGGGGGGAAAGAGGAGACTTGCCATGCAGAAAGAAGCTACCGAGTCATCATCATCATCACCAGCAGTCCTTACTAGTACCAATATTCTCTGCCTCTTTAAGCCTATGTCTGTTGTTAGCATACTCCATCCTGGTAGATCAAAGGTTCTGATTTCATCTCTCTGCCTAGTTCTCTGTCCGCCATAACTAATTCAAAAATTCCTGGGTTGCCACGCTGCTACTTTGGTAGTGCGTCTTAACACAACACACGGTATGACCTGCCTATTTCTTCCAAGTCACAATGAATTCAAAGTAAGGTGGACTGATATTTTTGTCTACAACTGTACAGAAAGACAAGTCATCCACACAGCATATTTGTATTTGTGGTGCATCTTAAGAGGAACAGGTGGAGGAGGGAAGTGGAGGGAGGGGGAAAGAAGAGAGAACACATCCCCGTGACAATCAAATTGAGGGGTGACACAAACAATTGTCCCTCCTTGAAGTCTATGAGTCTCACCTTCCCCCTTCACTCACGCATTGCATGGCTAGTCACATTTGCATGAGAGGCTCACCCTGGTCACTCCACCACACCAAGCTCCCTAGGGGTACATGAGAGTGGCTGTGAGGAGGACAGACAAGTCAACGGTGGAGGGCATGAATGTTGCTGCATGGATGACTCGGATACTAGAGAACATTTGCTAAACACTGCTGTCCCTTAGGTCATCATGGGTTTTATGAATGGATGACTTGGCTAGCAGAGAACATTGGGAAAGCACTATCTTCATCCCTGAGGTCATGGCTCTTATACAGCTAAGGTGGTTGACCAGCTGCACTAAGCTATCGTTCCTCTAATACCTGACTGATATTAAGTGATTTTCTGCCTGCAGAAAGCCTAGACTCTAGCTTCTTGGTTGTTAGCATTAATTGCCCCTTTAGGCAGTAATTTCTTAATAACAAAACCTATCTTGACAAGTAAAAGCTCATAAATCATAGAGCTAAAAAAGTTCATTTAGGCAGCAAAATAATGAAGCAGTGACTTCTTGTCTACAAGAAACAAACAGTAGTTTCCCAAGGGAAACAGATGAAAAAAATATCTTTATCCCTGGCCCTGGTAAATTCTGAAGTTCATACAATGGTTCTAAGCTAAAATGAAAACCACTATATATACTTGTGGAAAGTTGATATCATCTATAAAGTATCCTTCCAGGGCTGTGCTGTGTCTGACTGAGGAATACATTTAAGACTCCTAAAATGTAGTGTCCAGTTGAAAGTTATCCTGCTGAACTTAACCTTAAAGAAATCTTTAATAAAATAACTTACACAAGCATATACATTGGCAATTCCTGGCTCTGATAAATTACAATGGCAAGACAGTGGTTTGTCAAAGGACACAGATAAGCTATAGAGGTAAGTCAGCAGTGTATGTGTCTTCCTACTTGATATCAGACTGATGACAACACCACCCCTGCACACTGCCCTGCTGCATCATGACCTAAATCCCAAACCTTCAACATGTTTCCAATTGTGAATACCAACACATGAAAACACAAATATTAGCAACAGCACTTTACCATGAACTTTCTTCCATGAACTCCAACTTTTTCTGTACTCAAATAATTATTGGAGTTGTGTGTTAAACTTGTGGGAAATAAACAAAAGATGTTATTGAGACAGAGGCTAGTTACAAATTTCTTATTGAATTCTGCTCCATACTGACTATACAGTGTTTTAGTCCATAAAAATAGTTTAATAAATGAATAAATTAATTCACTAATTTAGTATTTTTTGGTATGTTTAGAATTCACAGGACTGAGTCAACCTTATATGTTCCATACTTTATAAATCTTACTCATATAGTTCCTATTGCTGAGTTTTAAATTAGATAATGATATGATAATTCTTGCTTTTGGATGGCAATGAGAATTTCTCTATGATTCCACATATTATAAGTGTGAAATTGAAAAAAAAGAGGAAACAAAAATCCACTGCAAACTAACTATATATATATATATATATATATATATATATATATATATATATATATATATATATATATATATATATATATATATATATATATATATATATATATTTTCTGACTAGTGCATAAACATCTGGAAACCGGCACTTGCTTCAAATATTATTATAAGCATGAAATAGGAAAACATGATAAAATGTTGTGATGTCTTGCGACGGGTCAGGAGGTTAAGATAGATAGATGCATTGACAAAAAATATAAACACTTTTACATGTAGATGCTTCAATATGCATTTGAAAAATGAATCACCATAATCTCTTTAGCAGGAATGAATTTATATGTTTTGAGTTGCAAAAAAATGTTCTCTATTTTTGGCAGTTAACTGACGTAAGCCTTAACTGATCATTGTAGGGGTGGAGCACATGATGATGATTTTGCCACACAGTGGGGGGGAGGGGGGATGCCACTGTCCAATAAGAGTGAAAACTTTTCATTCACTAATTAACAGGCTAACCTTGTAGCCTTGTATATTAGTTCCCTTGACAAAACTTTCAATAAATATGTATTCTGCACCCTGGAGGTACAAGATCATAAAAAATTTGAATGAAAAAAAAAAAAAAAATACATGTAAAAAATGTCAGTAAAAAGACAATAGTACACGTTATGGATTTGTGTTTCTTTTGCGAAGAAAAACTGTACAGAACACAAAATGCACATGACCAGATTTACAAAGGAATTCAGTGTCTTGGCCTTTCTTTGTGTCAGGCGGCAACAGGGTGACTTACCTGGCAGCTTTTTGGTCCTGAAGGAGGCATTGGTGATGAAGGTCTTGGAGAGCGGCGTGTTGGTCGTGGTGGAGGGTGTGAGTGCCACGCTGATCCCCATCGGCCCATCGCTGGGCTGGCCTGAAAACACCACCAACTTTATCATCATCATCATCTATTCTTAGTTCACTGTAGGAATAAGACCTTTCCCAATGTTTTTCATCTCTGTCTGGTGCTAGGTGTACTCTTTCCTACTCCAGTAGCGGTTCTAATTTCATCTCTACCTGGTCCTCTATTGTCACTCACTTTTACAACTCCTGGTTTTCCACTTCTCTGTCTGATGTTAATGTACTATGTCCTCCTCTAGCAAGGATTCTACTTTCATTTCATCTGTTCCTGTTTGTCTTGACTTCTACAATTTCTGTGTTGCCACTCTGTTGATATGACCTGCCCAAATTTACTTTGTTCTTGATTGCAATAAGAATATTATCATACTCTCTTCACATCTCTCCATGATTCATGCAGTATTTTTCTCTCCATTTCTTATTGTGAGCTTTTTTAGCCTTGTCTCAAGATCTTTTGTGATGTGCCAAGTTTTTAATCATAACCTTAACTCTGGACCTGAGCCTAACACTACTCACTACAGTAGCTTATTGGCACAATTGCTTAACATCTGGCCTTCATTTTTAATTCTAACTATGGATGGATACAACACTGTTTTTTCTATGTTAACTCTGTTACAGTGATGGTCTCTGTCTGTATCTGTGCCTTGCTACTCACCACTTGGGTTGACCTTTAGTGAGTTCTTGATGCCATTTGTCATGAGGAGAACATCTGCAAACAGTTCATACTGCGCCCTCATGTGTATGTCTTCAAGAGCCTGTATTCCCAAGCTGGCAAACTCGTTGAACCTGAAGACAGGCTAAAATGAGGAAACTTCTTGGGTCCATTAACTGTTTTATGCATCAGCAGTAAAACTTGACCACAGACATCATTATAGTGACAATAATATGTAGCCAAATGAAGACAATGTATGTAAATCAAAACCTATAGACACAGGCTCAAATAAGGAGTCTCTGTGGGTCTTAACTGCTCCTAGGGATCAGTAGTAAAGCTTGACCAAGGATACAATTATAGGGACAATAATATGAAGCAAGATAATGATAATGTGTGTAAATAAGAAGACACAAGGGATAAATAATTATACAGCAATCTATCATAAATATGCAGAAGAAATGAATCTGTACAGGATGTCAATGAAAGAGGGAAATAATGTTAACAAACACCTTGTTCATGAAAAAATAAAGTGGTAGAATATTTAAGTATTAGTTGTACATTCATCTATCATTATTGGAGGTATATTTACAGGGAAAGAGTTTTTTATCATGCACAATCTACACACATGCCTCCGAGTGGACCTCCTGCTCACTCCACTGACTCGAGACTCAAGTGGCTGGCAATGAGAGAGCCAGGAGATAGATGGATACATGTATAGGTAGAGAGAAGCAGAGGTAGAGATAGTGGTAGAAGTAGAAAGATAGAGAGATTGAGGTGCGGTTAGAGGGGAAGAGAAAGAAAGATGCACAGATGGACAAATACAGGCAACAACTTGACAAGAAAGAGGTAGGAAAGGAGTGAAAGCCTTACTCTGCTTCCTGACCAAAACAAACCTTAATGAGAGAGAGATAGCACAGGCGTGGAAGCCTTGATACCTTTCCTAACTGAGACAACACCAAACTAGGAAGAGGTAGAAAAGGAGGAGAAATGGCAGCCTTGAACCTCTTTCCTCACCAAAGCAAAAGCTAACAAGAGAGAGGAAGAAAAGGAGAAATGGTAGCCTTTAATTCCTTTCCTCAGCAAGGCAAAAACTATTGAGAGTTAATAAAGGAGGTGACACAGCAGCCTTTAATCCCTTTCCCCACCAAAGCAACAACATCTGCTAAGGGAGAGGCAGGAGAGAAGGAAGAGCAGTAACTTTGCTTCCTTTTCTCACCAAGACAATACCTAATAAGATACTAATACCAATAAGACATTAATGTTGGAAGCTTTGCTCTTGTTGTATGCCATGATACCTGCAATTCATGTATACTAATTTTCTGTTGTACATGTTTTCATATTGTTCTCTATCTATTATGTGTACAACTATTTGGGATGTTCCTTCTTCTTGGTACTAGTATATTTACTTTCTTAGAAATTAATACTGTACGGAATAAAGCTTGAAAGTTTTCAATAAGTTCATAATCTCATGAGGTAGAAACCTTGCTCCCCTCCCTGAACAAGACAAGACCAGAGTGAAGAGCAGGAGCAGACCACGGCAACACAGTGCAAGAGGAGGCCCACCCAGCAGACACAACCATTACACACTCTACACCATGGTCCAGGAGACCCTAGGAGTCAGTGCTGCTACTCTACCCTGCTGTGAGGAAAATCAAACTGTTAAAATAAGAAAGAAGCATCCGAGAGCCGGCCCCCAGCCAGCTGCAACAAAAGAAGTCATAAAAAAAAACATCAGGAAGCAGTGAGTTATCTGTGGCTGAGGTGGATCCCCTGT
Organism: Eriocheir sinensis; assembly: GCF_024679095.1. Lineage (NCBI taxonomy): Eukaryota > Metazoa > Arthropoda > Malacostraca > Decapoda > Varunidae > Eriocheir > Eriocheir sinensis. The sequence goes on from NC_066539.1 coordinate 3,777,680, forward strand.
GAGGGACATTGAAGCAGCTGCAGCTGATCATGTCCCAAGACACAGTATTAAAGGCTTTTCAACACTATACCTCACACTAGCATCTGTCAGAAACAATGCTCATCCTAAGGTATCAGCTTTGTTATTTTACTTCAACCCTATTTACTGTGATGGCAAAATGAAGGAAGCTGCATCATTAATGAAAATCGTGTATTAGGCACCATTCTTTATTTCCCTGCAGATATCGAGAGCTTGCTAAAACATAGCTTAAAGGAGCAGGGCAAGGCAGTCATGGTGAAGCTGTTGCCACAAAAATGAGCATAATTTTTGACACTCACTGCCGTGGGGTATATTGAACAATGACAGTGGCAAGGAATGGGACTCCTCATGTCCAGATCTGTGAGGGTGTTGGCTTCATTACAACATTGATTTACAGTGATCAGCTAATCAAAAGTGATCAGCTACATTTAAGTGATTAGTTTTTAGTTTTGTAAGTAAAACACTTTCTAGTTTCTAATCTACTGATAAGGTACAGTGAATGGGGAGCTGGGGAGGTCACTTTAGAGCATTAGTACTTAGCAAGGGAAGCAAGGTTCACTACTGAAGGATGTTTCTAAAGTCTTTCTGAGGGGATTTACAGCAGCAGGTCAGCTACACTTAAGAGCACGAACGACCCTGAGTTGGGGAAGAAGAGATGTGAGACAAGGGAGTACAATATGCAACTTGTCCAGAGTCAAACATCATGGACATTTACTTACTCAGAAAAGATAAACATATAATAGGAATAATAGCTACACTTCAGAGCATGAAATCCCTGGGTATTGAGGGAGAGGGGACATGAGACAAGGGGAGTGCAGCTTGCCTTGAGCCACAGGGCATGGACTTTTATTTACGCAGAAAATAATAATAATAATAATAATAATAATAATAATAATAATAATAATAACAGTGATAATAATAACAATAATGACAATAATAATGATACATAATAGGCTTTTCTGGTTCATGCAACCTTTTGAGGGGACAAGAGGGAGCCCGAGGAGTCATCGAGTCCCTTGCAAGCACCAAAGAAGCTGATCTATTATGGCAACACTACCTGCGCAGCTTGACATGGGGACTATGGTAACACTGGCCGGCACAATTGGGCATCATGGCGGGGCAAAGCATCCCCCCTCCCTTGGCTGCATTGTGGCTGCAAAGACTTCCATCATGAGCAACAACAAAAGGAGGAACCAGGGAGTGTTTGAAGACTTCTGGGGATAGGGTATGAGCTGGTGGTGATGTGACGGCATTTCAGGGGACAGTATGCAGGACTATCAGCTTCCCTGTTTTGTACTGAGACGAGGCTGAGCATAGTGAAAGGAACAAGAGTTAAGACTTCACAATACATTACCAGTTAGTGACATAAACCATTTACTACGCCTCTCCAAGCTTCCCTGCAATCACTGGCTACACCTCTCCAAGCCTCTGAGCGTGCTGCATACAAGTTCAGTTTCTAAGGCTCGTACACACTAGGGGTGATAATGCACACTATTGCCCATGTCAAGCTGCCAGGACTCATTTTCTGTCCTCTTTTCCTCACCCAGCATGGACTAGCACACTGACCCAATGAGATCTGGCAGGAGGCATTTATGGGTGGTGATGCACATCATCATTCATGGGACTAATTGCCATATTGAATAGGTGTATCATTGGTGGCCACTGTAAATGTCATAATGGCACAAGAAAATTTGTTTGTGGCGTGCAGCCCACCGCTGTCTGGCGTGTGGACTGACACCTTCAATCAGCATTACCCCCATACTTTGCGGAGTCCCATCACACAGCACAGGTGATCACTCCTAGTGTGTATGCCCCATTAGGCAAGGCTGTCACTCAAATCTGGCAGGACATTCGTACAACTTGTGTCCAGCTGCTGTTCCAAATCTTACTGCTCAAAGGATCTGACACAAAGCATATCAAGCCATGCCTGATGAGTACAAAAATCCTTTAGTTTTCTTTTGATAGTTTCACAAACTTTTAAGAAGTCCCTCTGACTCAGTTAGACATAGAACAGCATGATTTTGCTTGTTAATTTGAACATCTAGAAGACAGAAATACAAGAATTAGACAGTTAAATATTGCAAAAACTCCTCTATTAAATATATTGTAAGTACATTAGGCACTAACTCCAGTTGCTCTCTTCTAAGATGTGCACACATCTTTCTCTTCACCCTGAAAAAAGTACTGCATACACCTGTGTAAATCAATATTTTCTGAACAGTTTCTTTAAGGCTAAGTTTATAGGGTCAACATTTACAAGGATACCATTTTTTTGTAAGGGGTAAATGAAACTTAATATTGCCTAGAGGATTGTTTGAATATAAATGAGTATATGTGGCCAGTAATGGTGGAGTGAGCAGCAGCTAGGTGCATTCTGCCAGGAAACTGTTAACTACAAGCAGTAGAAGGGGAACAAATGAAATTCAGATATTCCTTACCAGCCTGAAAAAGAAGAAAATTTATTGATCATGGTTATAAACTTAAGTTATTACAGATACAGAAGCGCTTCAATCTAAAGCGATGCCTCCCTCTGTCTTCTACGTGGAGGCTTGAGTAGTGGGTACTGGTTGCTGACGTATTAAGGCAATTCTGAGTTACTCCAAACATAGTCACGCTCATCAATACACAGCAATTAAGAGTGAAGAACTGCAGTTTAGGGAAAATACTCACATCCAACCTGAACTATGTGATACCTTTGGAATCTAATTTACTACTGGCAAGTTTGTAGTCTACACCCGTTCCAGCACACCTGTCAAAAACACGCTCACCCTCTGGTCTATCGTTAAAAAAAAAACTGGGGAGTTGTGAAAAGAATTTTTCAGTAGTTATCAATCCATTGTAAAGGGCTGATAAAGATGCATACATAATTCAGTTGCATTTTCTATTAATCTATGGGTGAAAATATGTCACGAGTGTGTGTCAAAATGAAACTTGAAGGAAAAACAGGGTGTTAGTGCACACCATGGCAGTCAAGACAAAGCTCTTGCCATATAGTGAACACTGTATTGACAGATTTGCTGAAACAAGGTATAGTTTTTCTTACGGTGGCTGACCACTCAAACTGATGACGTGTTGACAGATATTCCATAAGTTGAGGGATGAAATGAAAGAAAAAGATGTGAGAAATAGGTCATACAGCTTTAGAAGGCAGAATAAGAGTTTCATCAACAAGAGATCCCAGAGAGAAAGAAATGTTTGAGTATAACATGAAGGTACAAAACAGACAAAGGTTGAAGAAATTTGAATGACAATTAAGAATGAGAAATGGACTTGGGAAGGTCATACCATGCCTAGGAATGATAACAGCTGGGGAACAAAATTAACAGAGTAGTAACTCCAAAACAGTAGAAGTACACTAACAGACGTGGAGGGAACAGGAAAAGGACTTGATCCTTTAGCAGATTTATAGTGACATGCTCTTCGTCATCATGTGGCTGGATATTAAGAGACCAATGGGGTGTATATTCATCCTTACCAGGTGCTACCACCAACTACATCTTTGTGTCCAAGAAGCTTGAACTCTTCTTTCAATTATTGTAAATTACCTGTGTTTCTCTGGGAATTATAACAATTACACTTTGCAATAAGTGATACTATTGTTAAAAATGTAGTTAATCATTCTTGTTTTATTTATTGGCAAACGAGAGAAAATAAATGACAACTGGAAGTTTCTCTGCATTTAAAATCTTTCTTGCAAGAAAGCCCTGCAAAATCAAGAAGAACTGGACATTTAATAAAATTCTAATTATCTACTATATAAAGGGCGACTCATGTCCATCTGTATGTGCTTTATAGACGTCCAAACGGTGATAGCTACAGACATAGGCTTTATATGTTTTTGACGCATACTTTGCTCCCGAGTAATCGTGGCACATAATATTTTTTTAAAGTTATTTAATAAAAACTATCAAAAATGGTCCAAACTTTGGGACCATCAGCGTTTTTATTTTATTAACCTAATAAATTATTTCTTTTATATTGTGAAATACAATTGTTTATCATATAAGAAATCTGTTGTTTTTCTGTGTCTTATTTCTTCTGGGCAGCACCGGGTACTTCAGCTAGTATTACAATATTTGCTGAGTACAAGCTTTGTGTGTATAAGTCTCACCTTTGACAAAATTCATCAAAAACATTAGGTATTTAGCATCTCAACAGAAACTGTAGCATCCATTGTTGCATCTTCATGAGGGTCACTGGCTTCCACTCCCATAATGTTACACCCCACCCTCAACTGGCCTTAAACGTCATCATCTTTGACCCGCCCACCCTCCTGGTAGTGGCAGGCATCCATTCCATGTGGTTCATCCTACACAACAACCATCAGTCAGTTGTTGTAACATGCTGGGAGCGGCAGCCAGTGGTCCTCACCGAGACCCAAACACTGGATGCTGCCTGACCATCCCAGCATTGGGATGATCTCTGTCAAGTTGCTAAACACCCTAAAATGTTTCTTGATAAATTTTGTCAAAAGCAAGACTGATACATCCTAAGTAGATACTCAGCAAATATTGCAAAATAAATAGAACTTTTTTAAATGCCCAATTCTGCTTGATTTTGCAGGACTTTCTACAAGAAAGATTTTTAAGGAAGATAAGCTTCCAATAGAAATTTATTTTCTCTTGTTCACCAATAAATATAAGAACGAGAATGATCAACTACATTTTTATTAACAATAGCATCACTTATTGTACTGAAGTGTATTTGTTACAAGTCCCAGAGAAAACAGGAATTTTATGATAATTGAAAGAAGAGTTCAAGTTTCTTGGGCACAAAGACGTGGTCATTGGTGACACCTGCTGATTGGCAACTCTGAATATACCCCATTCACAGGAAGGAGTCCTGGGAGCTACGTCATCCATTTATCAACACACAATGACAACAAGGAGAGGCAAAGGGAAGGACATGTGAAAAACTTAAGATGGTTTAATCAGCTGTAGAAGATGTGTAGGACAGAAATGGTAAAGGTAAAGGTGTTTTCCAATACTCTTACAAGCATAAGGAATAGATGAGAAGCATCACCTAGGTACAGAGCCAACAAGTTTCTTTCTCCACTGACTTTGTCCTCCCTAATTTAAGTGTAATCAGATACACTTCAAGGCTGGGTGAGCCTAGGAGATGGCCAGCAAATAAGACAAATGCCCTGGATGTGAGAAAGATATAACCTTGGTCACCAGTGAGTTAACAGAATGAGTAAGAAGGGTAAAGTAAGTAGGTATAAGAGGAAAGTCAACCACAACATTAAACACATAATGTTTTAATACCAAAGAAAAAAAGAGAGTTGGAAAAGCAAGGTGACAAGAGTAATGAATGTAGTTTAGACAGGAACAAGTACAGATTTTTAACAGTCAATGTTAACATGTAATTGTAGAATATCAAAATACAAAAGAGAGAGGAAACGGGAGATGATCAGTACCAATGAAGTGTGAAAAGATGGAGACAAATAGACTTATACCATGGCTTCCTCCTTGAGAAAGCTCCGAGGAGCAGCTGGAGCAGGTAAAGTTAGAGAAAAGACTGACGCACCTTGAGTAATGGAAGTGTGCGAGTGGCATGCTTATACAGGTGAGAGGTGGCAGGTCATGCAGGCTGCGCTCAGCTGGCCTGCAATGATAACACTCACATTCACACACACTCAAACAAATAAAGGCAAAATGCACACTGATCATGCTCATGCTGAAAGGTGCAATACTGTGGTGCAGAGGTTCTCAAACTGAGGCACACGACGGGAGTTTTGGGGGAACACGATGTGTCACAGAACATCTGCTTGATGGAGTAGTTTGCTTTGTACACAAGACTGCTGGGAGAGGGGCAAGACAGGGGTTAACAGTTTAGATCATGAGGTTGTCATCTCAAGATTTTCAAACTACAAATGACACACCAAACTAAGTCAGTGTTCCATTTGCTCCTATCTGAGCCTCCTTGAATTTATATTCTGGGTTATAGATATGTGACCAGCACTGAAAATTTCAACTGTTACTTTGGCTAATAAAGTTTGAGAACCACTGCTGCAGTGAATGCTTTGATGACAGCTTCTTTAATCAAATCAGTCCTACACAGAAAATAGTTGAAATAAAAGTGTACATAAATTATTAATTTCTTGTGAGCAGCAAATAAAACAAATTAAAAACAATATAACACAGCCAGTCTCAGAGTAGCCATGTAGGTGTGATGTGGAGCACAGCCATTCACACCAATACAGACGGCTGTCCAGGTGCCTCCAGAGCCTGCTGCCCTGACCCACACCAAGCAGCAGGTGTGATCACAGAACCATATACCTGAACACTTCACTGGAGAGCAAAGATACATGACCTCTACTGTATACAACCTGGACTATACCCTGCTCCAGCTTCTTGGCCAAAGACAAAACCCACCCTACACCAACAGCTATGTTTTTTTTACCTCAAAACAGTTTTAACAGCGTGAATCAGGCAGCTGTGCCATCAACTTTAAGATACTTATCAATCAGATATATTGGGTTGGTGAACAAAAGACATTTGATTGTGTTTTTATCCTCTGAAGATAAAGATATGTGGAGAGAGCTTGTCAACACAGACATTCTGGAGAAACAGGGTGTTTGCATATGGCAAGGCAGTCATGATGAAGCTGTTCTTATATAATGAGTGTTGTGTTTAAGGCTAACTAGAACAGGGTAGTCATTAGGTTAGGTTAGGTAGACACTCTTCCACAGTGATGGTTTAGTTATGATTGTGTTGTAGTAACTTGCCTGAGAGTCAAGTGTTCTGGTACTAGTTCTGAATTAGTGCTTGCCTCCTTCTGTGCTTAGATGCTTTACTGCCTACTCTACAAATGCAAGAACAACTGATGTGTTAACTTTCATGGCAATGGTATCTCACTGCACTGAGTGTTTATGAAATCCCTCAGGAAGAAGGTTTAAATAGTACGAGCAAAGAATACTTCATTTAAATCCTGTGTACATTGAGTATGTGTTTTCCTTCTCTCCTGTTCACAGTACCTAGCTGATACTAACTCAGTTTTAAGACAACTCTGATTATCTCTGTGTACTACATGAAGCATGTGTTCTTCCTTTCTACTCATGGTATTTCATAAAAATTCTATTGTTACTTAGATACTTCTAATAAATTCATCCCATGTGCTCACATCACTGCTGTTCAGAGCCAACATGCATCCTCCACATGATGGCACCAGCACATTAGTGAGCAGCTTTAGCACCCACTGGACCTGCAGTTGAAGAACCTCAAAATGCTTACTTGTCCTCATATATAGTCTCATGTTTCCCTTTTCAGGAAACCTCCTCCTACAACTTCCCCCACTTCAGGAAGGCAACTCAGCTTTAGCTCTTCAGTCAAATCTTATGTTATTATATCTGTATAATGAGTTAAGATTAATGCATTATTTTGAACTCCTAAGTTGATATCAATGTTTAACAATTTGGGAAGAAATATCAATAATCACCATAATGAACTAACACTATCCTGCTGACTAAGCACTGTCAGTCTCTTCAAATGTTCATCTTTTCCTGGTGCATGTAATTAGTGATTTTTTAGAACAAAATGTAAGGATTGATCAAAGTTGGATGGATGAGAGGAAAGCTTTGCCAGGCATCTGTTTTTCCATGACCTGTAATCCATATCTGTACTGGTGTGCATTTCCATGTCTGCAAAAAATTGAACTCATGGGAAAAAGCTGCAGTGCATCTATTGATCCTACCACAGCTATTATCATGGCAGTAATTACAACACTTTAATAACCCTTTGCCTCAAGAGTTCAGTAATTTAACCTTAAAACATATTTCTTGCACATTAAAGACAAAGCCAAACCACAGATATGGGAGCTTGCACAGACATGGATCATGGGCCATGGGAAAATGGATGCCTGGTTTTATCTTTCAAATCACCCTAAACAGACAATGGCTGCCTTGATTAACAGGGCAGCACATTGTTGAATGCCAAAAATGAAAGAAGAAACAAAGCATATTTAGTCACTCCTATGTTTGGATCACAATGCTTCTAAGCTGAACAAGAACAAGCTTAGTGCATTCAATTTCAGATGCAGGGCCGACTCACATGGCAAAGTACACGGCATGAAGGAACTCCTTGAGCAGCTCAGAGGTGACAGGTATCCTGGGCGTGGGTCGCGGGTACAGGCCAAAGCTGCTCTCGTTGCCGTAAGAGGAACGGTGGTGGTGGCCCGGCCGGTTGAAACCCTGGCACAGCAGCCTGCATAAGGAACTTGGTCAGTCTAAACAAAGGTCTCAGGATCAGTACATAGGAAACTGGTTAAAATTATCTTAGGGATAAAAAATTAACATACAGGTGAGGTGAGACAAGAGGTGCTGATGATGCACAAAGGGAGTATAAGGAGATGGAGGGATGGAGATGTTTATGTCATGTCTACTGCATCATGGGGAGAGTTACCAGAGGAATCAGTTTGAGCATTATAGAGACAGATGCGATACTTTGGTTGGTCAGCATGAGGATACATACAAAAACATCTACTTCTGAATTCAAAGGTAACCTGGACAGAAGAAATATAGAAATAGATTTCAAGAATGCAAGAGAGGAAACAATTTGACCCCATTACTTGGAAACAGCCTTGCAGAGGTGTACTAGCGCAATCTTTGGCAAGGTGGCCAAGCGTGCATTGAAGGCCACCATGATGGCAGTGGCCAAGTGATGTCGTGTGGAGGCCGTGATGGAGGTCATCTGTGTTGGGGGTCCCCATCGCACGGACTCCGTGTCCCAAATCTCCAGACGCTGCAGTGAGCCCACAGTAAAGGAGGCTGGTGCTAGGCTCTCAGGCTGTAAGAGGGGATGTGTTTTTGTTAATCTGTGTGAGTACAGAACAATTCAAAATAGCAAAAACAGAATGATATCAAAAAGTGTGATTCGTGACAGTGCAAACTAAAAATAGTCAACCATGAGTTAAATATTTTGGACTGAAGGATTGATCAAATATTGTAAGGCATCTTGAATAATACTAATCATAGACCAATATGAACTAATTCTATGGGAAACAGAGTTATAAGAGTAAAAATCAACACAGCAGCCCATGGGTTATATATATTGAAGGTAAAGTTTGGGGCACAAGCTATAGCTACACACTGCCTCAGTGCTCATCTCAATCTTCATCATCATCATCATTTCATCGACGCCTGCTCCTAGGAGCTCCCACCAGGGGATGGCCACGACAGAAGAGCTTCCAACTTTCTCTATCCAGACACTCCCTCCTTGCCTGCTCAAAGTTTCTCAAAGATCTTTCCCCCCTCTCCCCAACATACTCTTGCACCCTATCCCTCCATTTCACTGGAGGTCGTCCTCTAGCATTCCCTCCCTCTATCTCACTCACATACACCCTTCTGGTTATCTTACTCTCCTCCATTCGCTCCATGTGGCCAAACCACTTTAAGGTCTGTCGCTTCACTTTTTCCACCACTCCACACTTCTTCCCTTCACCCGTGACACATTCCAAAATGCTCGTACACACTTTCATTACTCATTCCATCCATTCTACTCACACCACAAGCACTCCTCAAATAACTCATTTCCACTGTCTGCACTCTAGACCTCTGACTTTCATTCCAGGCCCACGTTTCACTTGCATATGTGAGGGTTGGTACTATTATTGTATTTCTCATATCCCTCTTTACTTCCATGCTCACACTTCTGCCATTCATGATTCGTCCCAAAGACCCAACCACCCTTCTTCCTTGCAATGCCCTTTCTCTTATCTCTCCCTCCATACCACCATGCTTACACATAACTGATCCAAGGTACTTAAACTCATTGACCTCCTCCATTTCTTCACCATTCAAAATTATTCTGCATTCTTTTTCACATTCAATTCCCACTCTATATGGGCATACAAAATCTACAACCTCACTTTGGTCACAAACCATCACTTTACTTTTGTTGACATTTACTTTCAGCTTTCTCCTATTACAGACACTATCAAAAACACTGACCAAATTTTGTAGGTCACTTTCATTTTCTGCAATGAGCACTGTGTCATCAGCAAACAGTATCGAATTCAGTACCCACTTCCTTCCCTCATCGAACAGTCTTACTCCAACTTCTCCAACTTTGTCCTTCATTTCTCTAATGACACCATCCATATAAATATTGAATAACCATGGTGACATGACGCACCCTTGTCTTAAGCCCACTTTTATCTCAAAATGTTCACTTGTTTCTCCAGTAATTTTGATACATGCAGATGCATCCTCATAGAAAGACTTTATTGCACTAAGCAGTTTTCCTCCTACACCATAAATCTTTAAAACATCCCACAATGCAATCCCATCGACTCTGTCATAAGCTTTTTCCAAATCCATGAAGGCAGCGTCTTTGCCCTTATACTGAATAATGTGAATTAAACCAACATGAGCTTGTGGATTCACTAAATTATTTGCTATTTGGGATGCTAATGTGGTATGGGACTTTCATAGTATACCTGAGTGATACAAAAAGAGGAGGGAATACATATTTAAAGTAATAATTCTCCATTTTGAAATAGCCAAGCATAGGGGCAAATTTTGCAGAGATTTTGTGATCTGTACTCATATAAAATTCAATGATGATGAATAAAGTTCTTGCTATAAAAAACACATAGACACCTACAAAGGCCAGGACCAATAGAATGTCTCTCAAGAAAGCTAAGAGGTGCCGTGAGATCAAGAAATATGTTCTTTTGTCATATGTACTTGCAAATAAATTGGTATCATGTAAAAGGTATATATCCCCTCCAAGGCTACAATATTATGCTTGACTGAGAAACAAATTAAAGCCTCGAGAAGAGAATCTAAGCCTCTAGAAAATAATTCAAGCCTCTAGAAATTAATTTAAGTGTCTAAAAAAGTATAATTTATGTAAAAGTCAACCTCCTAAACTTTACCTTACGGAAATTGTTTAAAAACTACTTTCACACAAGTGTAGAGTTAATTCTCAAATGTACAATGGTCAGACCAAATTTGACCCTCCTTTTTCCTTTCCTATACTCTTTACAGGAGCAATTAAGAGGGTTTCATTATCTATTTATGTTTTGCCTTAGATCTAACTTCTTCAGTGTAAAAAAATGTAGAAGAGTCCGGTTATGCTAAGGAATTCATTTCTAAGACATTTATTATCTTAGCAAAATATCAGTTTCATTTAATGTTTATTGTGGTACTAATTAAGAGATATACTTGTTATTAAATGCTTGCTTCAGTCTTATCAACTTAAAATTTATTAGTGTCCCCACTTCTAATTAGTTTCTGATTTTATGCTACAGATGACTATGGAGGAGTTATGAGTTGAACAGAACATTGTTTCAGGAAGGCATTTGATCCCATACTACAGGCGCCATGGCACAACTCACCTCATGAAAGACTGACTGGCGTGCTAGGGTGGGCAGGCGGAACGGTGCAATCCTGGGTTGTCCCTGCTCGTCCAGCACCTCCATGTTGTACAGTGCCAGGAGAGCCACCTCCACACTGCCCACACCCTGAACAGAATACATTGGGATTCATTAGATTAGGTTAGGTATAATTCCCAGAGCTGGCATCAAAAAGTTCTTGCTCTGGGAAGGTGATGCTAGGCAAACATATATAAACTACTTTTTGGTGTTCTGATTATTAGTAAGCAAACTCTCACATGAAAAAAAAAAGTCATGTTATTTTGAGGGTCTCCATAAACACACTAATTGACCACAGTGAACTTTCTAACTTTAATTTCTATGGAGCTGAAATTTAAGAATATTCAGATTCAGATTACAGCATGGATAAAAAATCCAGATAAGAGTGAACTTGAGTATACATCTAACTACATGGTGTATTTTTGAACTTTTGACTGATGAAAAATATTAAGAGTCATCAGGCAACAGTCAATCCTTGCCCTCATTGAAGAAACTGAGAGTCATGAAATCACTTAAGCCCAGCTGGGCGAGAGAGTAACCAAAGCTCAGGGCAACATACTGTACATATTCTGCTAAGGGAAGCCCCCAAGAGCTGTGATATGTTCAAATGAGGAATTTAACCCAGTAGAAGAAGTAGTAGTATAATGCCCCAGATTCAATCATTATTAATAGTGTAGTAGAAATAATAGTAGTGGTAGTAATAGAAGTAGTAGTAGTAGTAGTAGTAGTAGTACTAAGCCCCTAAAAAGTACAGTTTCAATGTAAGAAAAAATACCCCTTGAAACTTAGACAATATTTTTAAAAACTGCACTCTTACAGAAGTACATATATATGGCAAGGAGAGAAAGTCACAGCTGATGCATCACACTTAACTCGAATAACAGACATGACACAGCAGTAAAACAAACAAGACAGCGCCTTGCCTATCCCCAGGGAAGCCAACAAACCTGATCTGACTAAAAAGAAAGCCTTGAGCACCAGGCATCTCGCCTCCCCTCTCTCAGCACGGGATTACACAAGTCACCTAATCCCTTTACCAAAGCTGCCGCAGAAAGCCTTGCTGTAGCCTAGGCCAAGAGTACCTAATCATGTCCAATGGAAATGCAAACCCATTGAGTAGTTTTACAAACAGTCTAGCTATGAAAAATTAACTATACAGCCATGGAAAAAATAATAAAATGAATAAATAAATAATTAAAATTTGTCCTTCAGTAAAGATATGAACGTTGTGCTCCATGATACTTATTGGATCCTAAAACCCAGTGAGAATAATATGTATTTCTCTTTATGGTAAAGGGATTCATTTCAAAGACAATAAAATAATCAAATAATTATAAAAAATATCCCTTACAAAACTGCTGCAGAAACCCAAGCAGTAAGATAGGCCCAAGTACCTAATCATGTCTTCTGCACTCACAAATCCAGTAAGGAATAGTTTTATTAATGACCAGGGGCTCAGGGGATATGTAAACAATACAAATAAATATAATATGCTCAGGGGATATAAAAAAAAAACTAAATAAATATAATATGACCTTAACCAAAGATGCTGCAGAAAACTATGCTTCATAATGTCTAATGGATCTACAAATCTAGTCAGAGGAATAAATCTTTTTGTGATAAAGGGATACAGTTCAAAGTTAATATTATAAATAAATAAATAAATGAAAAATATCCCTCTATAAAGATGTTGCAGAAAGCCATTCAGTGAGATAAGCCCGAGAACCTAATGGATCCACAAACCTAGGAAGATAAATATATCTGTACATTTTTTGTGGTAAAAGAATAGTTTAGAGATGATAAAGTAAGTAAATAAGTGCATGAAATAAACGAATTGCCTGCAACACACTACTCATTTATATATAGGATAGAAACTGTCAGAAAAGATATCAACTTTTACAGTATTATGCAACACTACACCTTCCTTTTATATTTACAATATAGGAGATTAGATGAGAATAAGACAAGAAAAAGAAAAGCTTAAAACATGCCACACGATATATAAAATACGACAGAGGAACAAGCTGAAAAGAATATTAAAATTTAGCTGGAGGTGTCATGATACTCCCCTCCTGAAAGAGTCAAAGTGATAGGGAGAAGGATATAATACGGTGAGAGGAAGGCTTCACCAGAGTTTACAATTTAGTAAAAGGAATGAAATAATGATAGTTAATTCTTCCATTAAGGAATTGAAAAACATAGATGTGAGCATGAGAAGAATCTAGCTAAATTGTGAAAAATATTCCTGCCTGCCAAGTACAAAATATCAAGTAGCTACCTTTTTATCCCCGAGGCTGATGGATGAAAGGTATATGAAGAGCAGACTCGGGGAGAAGAGGAGCACAAACTCCCGCAGCCTCTCATCCTTGCTGCGCGCTAGAGCAAACAACTGCTTGACTGTGCTCTCAAACAGCTCAGGACACCTTGGATGGGAAAAAAGACAGGATTATTATAAGATGTAACAACTTATTATATATTTTCATGTAAAAGTTTATCTCATGCAAGCATTGACCCCCAAGGTTTTGATATGTTTGATCAAGGAACAACTAAAGTCAATAGATGGTGTGTGTTGTACTTTGTCAGTAACTCAGACAGACTCACCACTATCATGGGTGATTAATCAACACTGTCTGTGATTGAATTCTGACCGAGTTGAATTATGGTATGCCGGTGTGATTCATATGTTCCATCTATTTTTCTGACAAAGACAAAATGTTCCCCAGAAACATGTCAAAGTGATTCGTCCTCCCTTCCTGCCCTACCTGGAGCGTTCGTCACAGAGGGTGTAGATGGCATGGCAGAGGCGCTCCTGATCGCACTGCAGACACTCATACAGTTGTTTGCTGTCTGAGGCCTGTTCACAGTCTGCCAGCCACTCCTCCACCACACCCACCAACCCATCCATGGTTGCAAGCGTTCTAGCTTCTGCAAATGGGAACAGATTAGTTTGATAAAACAAGGATATTTGCATATACACACAAACACACATACATGCACACACACCAGTTTCCATCATTGCATGATTTATTTCATGTTGCCACATGAGATTTACATCAGGTGACCATGTCTGTTCCATGTCTTTAGTTCCTGTTCTATTTTGACAGCGACTACCCATGACCCAAATGGAGTCAATGTTTTGGGGTTAGGGCGTGGAGTGGACACCAGATATCCTTTCTAATGATATCATGGGGAATCTGTCACTTTTTGAGACACGTGAGAAATATACCGACTTGGAAATAAATGTCTTTTCCAACAACCTGCCCAAGAATCTCAAGACAAGATGGGGACTCTTTAGTGTCAAGGGTATCTTAAGGTTTAAGTCTTTTAGAATCATTCCCAAATCATACATCATTGCATTGTGGTGGCACTGAGGTTAAAAGAACCTTATCCCTGCTTATTGTTTCCATGGCTTGATACCCAAACCCCTTGACCACTACATTCACACATTAGTCTTTAGTGTGCACTTATGGGGGCATTTTTTTCATTCACTTTTGCCTTTGAGCTGGAGGCCATGGTGACATATGGCAATCAATAGGGCACTCCCAGATCAGTTGACATTACGAGTGTCAGGGCTGTATGCCAGCCGTCACAAACAGGTTTATTTTATAACCAAAAATAGCTGGTAGTCACAATGATACGAGTACAAAAAAAATATGCTCAAAACTGCAAGGGTATGAGAGGGGCACACTAATGCACACCCCATGCTGTTTTGCTACCCTCATATTCATTCCTTATTTAGCCGTTTCTCAGCCACTTGCAGCTAAAAGTTTGCTGAAGCGGACGGGTTAAGGTACAGTTAGGTTAGCCAAGGTTGACTGTTATATCTGACAGGCCTCACCAAAAATACTGTCACCTGGGGGAGGCAGCAGAATGAAAATATAAATACCATATGTTGATTTCCACTAAAAACTGGTATTACTTAATTTAAAATTAAGTGAAAACATAAAAAATTGTTTCATCTGCCTCTGAAGTGAAAGAGTCATGCCACACACTCAAGGCCTTGCTCATTCCTGTTTTCACATAAGGGCTGCCACAGATTTTTCATTTGAATTTCTGCACTAGGACTTGAAATGCTGATGTTTTCTGCAAATAATCGTGAATCTGAGGAGCCTGCAGTGGCCACGCTGGGAGAACATCAAAATGGGACCCTTCACTGATTTGCTGACTTAGATCTTCCTTGCCACTCTTAACTGTCATTTAATTTTACTTCCTAATTTCAACACTGGGATAAGAGCCACTCATGTTTTCTAACAGTACCAATGGATCCGAAAGCTTGCAGTGGCCTGTCAGAGGTGAGAGATCTTAGAAAATAAGCTCTTTACTTTCAATGCTGGGGCATGGACTGCTGGTGATGTCTTCTGAGGGTAATTCATTGACCAAAAAATGCTTGCTATGGCCCAGTTAGAAATGATGACCTTCACTGACTCACTCCTTTTCCTTCATTTAAGTTGCCATATCATCCACCTCGTAATTCCAGCACAAGAACATGAACCATTTATATTTTCTGAGGGTAATGTGTGGACCAGAAAATGATTGCCATGGCCCAGTTGGAAATGACACCCTTCACTGGCTCACTTCTTTCCCTTCTCTCTTCAACAATCACGTCCTTCATTCCATATTTCCAGCACCAGTACATGAAGAACAGATGTTTTATAAGGATATCCATGGACCAGAAATTGCTTGCCATGGCCCAGGTAATGATGCCCTTCACTGGCTCACTTCTTTCCCTTCTCTTTTCAACAATCAAGTCCTTCATTCCATATTTCCAGCACCAGTACATGAAGAACAGACGTTTTGTAAGGATATCCATGGACCAGAAATTGCTTGCCATGGCCCAGGAAATGACACCCTTCACTAACTCACTCCTTTTCCTTCTCTCTTTATCTATCACGTCCTTTATTCCATATGCCCAGCACCAGTAGGCCTACATGAAGAACAGACGTTTTATAAGGATATCCATGGACCAGAAATTGCTTGCCATGGCCAGGTTGGAAATGACACCCTTCACTAACTCACACCTTTTCCTTCTCTCTTTATCTATCACGTCCTTCATTCCATATTTCCAGCACCAGTACATGAAGAAAAGACGTTTTGTAAGGATATCCATGGACCAGAAAATCCTCCCAGTGGCTCCTATAGAAGTGGGAGGATCCTGAAAAACGGGTACCTTTCCACTTTACCAGTCACTCTTCTTTTCACTTTCTCTCCCTTTCAAGCTGCCAGGGCCTTTTATCTCCTCATTTCAACAAGAGCACATGTTGAAATAACGTCCTCAAGAGCAACCTGCCGTGGCCGTGTCAGAAGTGGGAGGACCCCGAGACGAGACCTTTCACTCGGCCACCTCTCTTTTTTTTTTTTCTTCTCTTTTAACCTCTCACGGCCTCCATTTTCCTTAATTTGAACACCGGAACACGGATCACAGTTCTCTCTTGCCCATGGACACAAGAAAAGACGACGGGAGGAGGCGAGGAAGGGTAAAATGAAGATTGAGAAAGCCGAACTGGACCTTACATTCGCCTGGCACCACTAACTCGCGTCTTCTTTTTCTCTTCTTTTAACCTTCCATGACCTTCATTTCCCTTAATTTCAACACCGGAACACGGACCAAAGCTCTTTCTCGCCCATGAACACACGATAGGACACTGGAGGAGGCGAGGAAGGTTGAGAAAGCAAAACTCGACCTTACATTCGCCTGGCACCACTCACTCACGCCTCCTTTTTCTCTTTCATTAACCTTCCATGGCCTTCATTTTCCTTAATTTCAACACCAGAACACAGACCACACTTCTCTCTTCCCCATGGACACACGATAGGAAACTGGAGGAGGCGAGGAATGTTGAATAGGAAGGTTGAGAAAGCCAAACTCGACCTTACATTCGCCTGGAACCACTCACTAACGTCTCAATTTTCTCCTCTTTTAACCTTCCATGGCCTTCATTTTCCTTAATTTCAACACCAGAACACAGACCACACTTCTCTCTTCCCCATGGACACACGATAGGAAACTGGAGGAGGCGAGGAATGTTGAAAAGGAAGGTTGAGAAAGCCAAACTCGACCTTACATTCGCCTGGCACCACTCACTAACGTCTCAATTTTCTCCTCTTTTAACCTTCCATGGCCTTTATATCCCTTAATTTCAACACCAGAACACAGACCACACTTCTCTCTTCCCCATGGACACACGATAGGACACTGGAGGAGGTGAGGAAGGTTGAAAAGGAAGGTTGAGTAAGGCAAATTCTCAGGCGCACAGATCACTCCCCGACCTTCTTCTCGCCTTCCTGACCTTTTTTCTCACCTCCCCTCTCATTTATGGCCGCCAGACCCCCTTGACCCCCCTCGGACGCCCATAATTACCAAATCCAGTGAGTCCTGTGTCATTGGTACCTCGCCATGTCGTCTGCCACCCTGACACTGAGCACTGACAGGCGGAGATACACTGGGCCAGTCTCCCCTCCCTCCCTCTCTCCCTTTTCTTCCTCTTCCTCCTCTTCCCTCCCAGCCCCTCTTCCTCCCTCTGCTTCCTCCTCCTCCTCTTCCCTCCCAACCCCTCTTCCTCCCTCTGCTTCCTCCTCCTCTCCCTCGTTTCCTCCCTTCCTTCCTCTTCCTCTCCCTGGTCCCTTCCCCTCTTCTCTGGTTCTCTCCTTCCCTCCCTCCTCCTCATCATTCCCTCCTCATCCTCCTCCCTTTCATATCCCGCTAAATACAAATACCGTGAGTGATTCATTTATTCTGCTGCAGTCTACCCTTCCCACATGTCCCTATTTTCTCCTCCTGAAGGGAGAGAGAGAGGAGGGGGGGCCTCCTCTCTCTCCCCCCCTTTCTCTCCCTTCCCTAGCTCCTCCTCCTCCTCCAGTCTCTCTCTCTCTCTCTCTCTCTCTCTCTCTCTCTCTCTCTCTCTCTCTCTCTCTCTCTCTCTCTCTCTCTCAGTTCTTATAAATATACTAATTCTACATGGAATGGCAATGATTTCAATGTGTAAACTTCTATAATGCAAATGATAGCTATCCCGTCTCTGGCACATACATACTAGAGCTTTGTTTTTTTCCTTTCTTTCTGGAGTGGGATCAAAACAGCTTTATCTTGGGTGACATCCGCTGGTAAGTCCAAGGTTGCTATGTGGAGCCTTGGGATAACGGTTGATACAATGATATAGCCGCTCCTTACATAATTTATTTCCAAAGGCTAAAAAGATCAGTCGGGTTATAATGAGTGTTTTTTTAGGTTCATGGTACATACAGAAAAAGCGTGAAACTACTAAAGGGGTCAAAAAATTACTACTGGAAAGCTCCGACCACAACTCTTACGAAAGTCTTGTCAAATATGTATGCTCGGGCGCCGATATGTTTAATGAAGAATATATGGTCCCGATACCCCGTGCATCTATATAGAGACCCCATATAGAGTCTCTACCTTGCAAAATTATAATATGAGTGTGTGTGTGTGTGTGTGTGTGTGTGTGTGTGTGTGTGTGTGTGTGTGTGTGTGTGTGTGTTTCAAAGGTAGAAAGGAATCAATTAAGCGTGTATGCTATAATTATGTACTACTTATTTTATGAAGCGGTAAATAAAACAGCCAAGTCACGACGCAGGAACAAAACCATTTTAATACACATATACATTGTACTTTATTACCTAATTAGACACTCGTGAGGCTGGTCATGACATGCACACTGACTACTGAATTACCACCTTATGTAGGCACAGAGAGTCTCCCTCCCTTCTTTACCTTAAAAAAATAGATGCTGAGTAAATGGCATGTAAATTTAGTAACAGAAAGATGAACAAAACTTCCCACGTTCGAGAACAGACAAAGGTTGAACAATGATGATTAAAGTAAGAAGAATACATGGACTTAGGAATATTATATCATATGTAAAACCGACAGTAGAATGATGGACAACCGAAGTAATAGCTTGGCAAACCCCGAATCTAATTAGAGGTCAGGGAATAGGTACAGAGAAGATATAAAGAGAGAAAATTAAATCAAAACCCAAAAACTGTGTAGATCTGAGTCAGTACTGATAAAGAACTAGATGGAAAGATGAAAATATATAACCTTTGCCGGAGCAGGATGGAGTGACGTCACCACCAGACAGGAAGTGGATAATGTTGGGAAAGGCCTTTATGCTGCCGTGAACTAGTAATGACTGCTGTTGATGATGACAGTGGGAGAAAAAAAGGGTGCAGTGAAAAGTGACGTAATGAGAAGGGGAAATAGATAATATATAAAACACGGAGCCCCCTTCCCGGTTGTCTGTACGAGTGCATGGTGTGTGTGTGTGTGTGTGTGTGTGTGTGTGTGTGTGTGTGTGTGTGTGTTGGGAGCAGAACAATATATAATTTTCTTTTGCAATACAGAACAAAGCATATTACTGAACACACACACACACACACACACACACACACACACACACACACACCTGTTCACCAGAGTGGGTGTGGGTTCAAGGCTGTTCGAATGCGTTTGCTGGGTCAAATAAGCTGGTTAAGGGGGACTGTGGAGGTGTCTGGCTTGAATGGCTTGGTGAGGGGAGGTCAGACTCCTGTTGTAAGTCCCTATGCTTTGGCAGCCTTGGTGAGAGTGGCAGGGGTATCGCAGGCTTGTGCGGGAGTTGTGTGTCGTGCTGTGGGTTTAGGTGTGTCCCTCTGCTGGGGTAGGAGAAGTAAGAGCATTTACGCCTCGTGTTAATTGCAGAAGGGGCCGAGTACCCGGGTGTGGATGGGTCTGACACCGGGCGAGGCTTGTTAGACCTGTGTGGAGGCGGCATTGCTGGCCTGGATGGGTTCTGGGTGTGGGTCTTGGACAGGGGCATCCTTGACGTTAGAGGTGGAGGTGGTGGGGGGGGCTTCTGTGGAAGGTTGGGGTCTGGTAGTTGAAGTGGATGCGGTATGGAGGGTTTGCGTTGTCGCAGAGGTGGACGCGACAGGGGGGGCTTGGGTGGGAGGAAGGGTTTGGGTAGATGATTGACGGCTGGCGGCGAAGATGAACACAGTTTGGAGTGCTCGCGTGGAGGGCTGGAGGCTGGCGGCAGAGGTGGACGCGCTAGGGTGTACTTGCGTCCAGGTAACTGAGGCGGGGTTGCTGACGTTGACGGCTGTTGTTTTGGAATCTTTTTCTTCTCGTCTCTAATCATTCCTATATAAGGGGGTCCTTCTTCGGACGATGATTTAGATTCTTCAATCATGAACCCTGCCTGAAAATCACTTGACACATCACTATAAATGGAGTCTTCTTTATCCAAACTCTCATCCACGCGTTCTTCATTAGCACACTGTACGTTTACATATCCAGATTCCTCCTGGATATACGAGGCTTGTAATTTTTTGTTGAGGTTAATGTATTTGGCCTCTGGAGGAGTTCGACAGGGCAAGTAGATTTCCTCTGAGCCTAGGCTGTCGCGGAGAGCGGAGCTAGGCGGGGCACTGTAGTCATACACTTGCTCGTACATGGACTCGTCGAACCAGATCTCCTCACCGTGAACCCTGCCGGAGTGAAGAGTGATATAATGATGCAGGCTCCTAAAGAAATAGCATGGTCTATGTCTTTAGGGAGACATCTAATGGTACATATTTTATGTAGAGAGAAAAAAATCCCTATACTTAAGATGTACAGCGTCAAGGCGAGTGTTAGAAGGAATAGAGAAGATACGGGAAGAGGAAGGAAGGAGGAAAAGAGAAAAGATGCTGAACTACAGCTGTTCTATATTCACTCTGCCGGAATGAAATATGACAAAATTAAGTAATGTCGATAAGAATAAAGGAATGGGCAGGGAAAGGACAGAGGAGGCGAATGTATGAGGAGGAAGGGAATGGAGAAGAGGAGAAAATAGGCTCACCGTGAGAAAGGGCAGCTGAGGTGGCGAAAAACTGATGTGCGAACGTTACTGAGGTCGTCATCGGCGAGGTTCGAAGAAGCCACGACGAGGCCGCCACCACGCCCGCCGTATACGCCCACCGCCAGGTGGTGGAGGCGCGCTACCAACTGGTTCACCCCGCGGCTGCTCAGGCTGCTTCCGGCCAGTACCAGGTTCGCATATTTTCTGTGCGAGTGATAGATGTATGGTCAGGCCCATCCGCATAAAACGGTGTTGGGAGAAATATACTTAGGAAAGTACAGCAGGGATGAAGGATGAGTAGTAATACTGTAATAGTATACTATATAGCATACTATATAGTGTACAGGTAATAGTGATATATGTGTTGTAATTGCTATAGTAGTAGTAGTAGTAGTAGTAGTAGTAGTAGTAGTAGTAGTAGTGGTACTAGTAGTAGTAGTAGACTACTACTACTACTACTACTACTACTACTCATCCTCCAAATGTTTGCATTTAGAAACAATATAACATTGCAGTTTGTTAAGCAAAGTTTCCAACAACGTTCTGGATCCTCCGTAACAAATTTGGTGTTATACACAAAATGTTAACATATAGTTCAAAAGCACAAAATCTCGGCAAATCTTCTGCCATATTTACCACCGGCAGATTTATCGGCAGAATGTTTTTCAGCAAGATTTTCACCAGATTGCCACCAACTTTACATGCCTACACGACAAACAGTGTGTTACGGGCGGAGCGCTAACTAAACAGTAACGTATAAAAGTCTACGGACACCGTTCACCACGTTTACATTACCCAACGACCCTCGTGAAAAATAATCCGAGCACCACAGATTTACACCTCTAAAACAGATTTCATTCTACATCATCTCATTAGTAATATGTTAGCAGGACAGGTAATGAGCATGGTAATAAATCTTTGTATTATAGTGATTTTTCCCCCAGACACTCATTCTCTGTTTCAGCTCATAATTCCCGTTAGTTTTTAATAACAACAAAAGAGCATAAAGTAAAAGAAAACACGTAAGGAACGAAGTATGAGAGAGATGAGGTAAGTAAGCATTTTACCTATAATCTGGTTGCACCATCGTCTTCAAGAGACTTTTCTTTGTAAGGTGAAATGATTATTTCAATAACTTCAATAACTCTTGCAAATGTCAGTGATGTGTAAAAAGTGGTATAACATTTGTTCCAATCATAATTTCATTATTTTTTTTTGTTTTACTATTTTTTGACAAACACATTTCGGTTTTAGCATCACTTATGATTTCAATTGTGTCAACCATGGCTGTCTGTTATGCATATGAGGTTAGCTGAGGCAAATAATATAAAAAAAAACTAGCATGTGATCATGTGAATATGGCAGACAACCTCAGAGGGAGGTATTCAGCTTATCAGGAGAGGCATGACAAACACTGGCAAGACACAAGGACATTTCGTTTGAATAGACTAGTCTTAATTTGAGTTCCGCCCTTGTTAAGCTAAATTGTTGTGGCGAAACATCGCAAAGGGGAAGAATGGTGCTGCAGCAGTGTTGTGAAAGTCCTCAGCAGAACTTTTCTTGTCTTAATTCGGGTTCTGTCTTTCTTAGGCTTATATATATAATGACACAACGCACGATAAAAGAATATATACAGACACCGGTATTTCATTATTCACCCCGCAGCACTAAGGTGACGCAGATATAGAATACGTGCAGGCGCAGGAGTACCACAAGGAGCGCACAGCATTTATATATATTGCAGGTGAGCACAATGTCTGGTCGTGGCTACAAATACAACGAGAGAGACTCACGAGCTAGGGGGCAAGAGTGCGCGTGCCACCCGACTCGCCCAGGATATGCTGCCATCCCCGACGCTGGACAGGTAGAGTCGAGGGCGGTACCGGAGTTGTGGCAGGTTGGGCAAGAGGTCAGGGGTGACGTTCGCGGCGACGTGTAGCCCTGCAAGCAGACGAGGTGGGAGAATGGTCGAAATGAGGTGGTGGGAAAGGAAGAGTAGGTAGTACAAATTATAATATTCCACTTGTTAGTATCTTTTACGGATCAGGTTTATTCGCTTGAGGTTGTTGTGAGCGGCTATGTGCGGTCTGAGGTGAGGGAGGTGGCTGTTGATAAGTACCCATGCCTCTTTCAAAGTCATAGTTTATGCTCTCCAGTTTATTTAGTCTCAAAAATATAATTTGTAAGAATTCTAAATGTCATGACCACATTGGAAAGCAGTGTTTATAATTATATACTTGAATATGTTGCAGTTATTTGCATAGTTGTATACTTAACCAAATGTAGATAAGATAAAATCAAGGTAAATCAAAATGGGGAAAACACACACACACACACACACACACACACACACACACACACACACACACACACACACACACACACACACACACACACACACACACACACACACACACACACACACACACACACACACATAAAATAAAGTAGCTCGCACAAAAAGAAGACATGAAGATGCTGAAAGAATAATCAGTTTTGCGAGGCGTCTTGATAACCCTCCCCCCTGAAAGAGCTCAAGTCGTAGGAAGGAGAAGATAACTTTATAAGATGGAAGTACAAAAACCGGAAAATTCAGATGGAAACTGACATACAGGGAATACAAATGGAAACACAAATGTGCTGTAAACAAGATATACAAATAAATAGATAAATAAATAAAAGACTAGATACGAATGGAAACACATATACTGGGGATATAGATGGAAATACAAAAAAAAAAAAAGAATAGGAATGGACAGCGAAGACCACTCACAGATGCACTGCAGGAAAGGGAGCGTTTGGGTAAGCATCATCAGCTCACGGAACCAATCGAGAGCATCGTTGTCATCAGCCAAGGCCAGCTTGAGCTCCTTCAGGGAGGAGGGCAGATTGAGCACCGCCGGGCCACTGAAGCGACCCATCACCTCCACAAGGCAGATCTTGGGCTCACTGGAGGGCGGGGTGCCAATGGGGAGTCTGCGGACGGATGGCCCAGGGCTGTGTTGGGCCAGACATCCATTTGACATACAAAAACGCCAATAAGAGCAGTAAATTATACCCATGATAAGCTGACTTCCTGTGACAATCAATCAATCAGTCATTCAGTAGACCAATCAAAAAGTCAGTCAATCAATTTATTAATTAGTCAGTCAGCCGATCAGTCAAATAGTCTCACCAATCAATCAATCAATCTGTAATTCAGTCATTCAGTCAATCAATCAAACAAACAATAAGTCATTCAGCCACTTAGTCAATCAGTCAAACAGTTAATCAATTAGTCTAATATTAGATGACCACCACAGCCACATGGGCAGAAAAAACCAACCTTCTAAGTGGCACTTCAGCGTAACAATCGTCATCATCTTGCGAGTTGGTGCTGGAGCTTAGCAAGGAGGCCCTCGCGTTGCTGGGCCTCGCAGGTACCAGCAACTGCAGGAAGGGGTTGGAAAGGCCGGCCCCTGGGTGGCGCCAGTGGTGGTGGAGGTAAAGGGAAACCTTGCATCCACTGGCGGCCGCTATCTCCAGTAAGTCATGCAGCCGCGGCACCTTCTCCGGGTCGCCCATTATGTCGATGGTGAACTGAGTGGGACTTTGGTGGGAGAGGAAGGCAGCCGCCGCCTCCACGTGCTTGTCCCTCACCGTCCAGGAAAACTTTGGGAGTACTTTAGAAATCTCACCTGCGAAGACTGAGTTGTAGTTGGCCTCTTTTAGCACGTCAACCCAATCCTCAAACGACATGCCTTTCTCTGCCGCCAGGAGACTCACTACCTCCTCGGCGTGCTGCTCCGCGACGCTGTGCCCCATCTCGTCCCGGCCAGACCCGTGCAGCAGACTGACCAGGTGACATATAACATTCTGGTACCTCCCAAGGTCTGGTGACTCATACTGGTCTTGATGGAACTCAAGCAAGACATTGCGGATGGTGATTGGCTTGTCAAGAAGCTGGCGGGCATGTTTCATTACCTGCCGCCGCGGGAAGGCAGGCACCGAGGACTTAGCCATCAAGTTCTCTAGCTCCTGCAGGAAGCGAGTTAGGCCAGGGAAGTGACCTCTCACTAGGTGCAGAGTCACATGTCTGGCAGCGTAAAAATCCTGGATGCCTTTATGTGGAAAACTTAGTTCTTTGGCGTGGGCGAGGGTGCTGTCGTAAGAGACTGACACCAGGAAAGCCGAAAACATTTCCTCTGTAGGGAGACTCTGACTGAGGCAGTGTTCCCTTAACCTTTTGGTCGCAGCCTTGTCGAGGTACACCACGCCGGCTGACAGGGCACGCAGCGCCTCCTCGTACATGACAGCCAAGAAACTGTCACACTTGCGGGTCACCTTGGTGAGGGACAGGTGCTCTGTAGACGGATGGTACATCAGCCTCTCGAGCAACTTTTCGATCAGCAGCTTGTGGGTCTCCAGATAGAGCGCCGTCATGGAAGTAATTCTTGTGATTCTCGCCTTCGCGCTATCCCACAGGAAAGTAAGGAGTACTAGGTTGAGGGGAAACCTGAAGAAATCCTGAAGATGTGACGGCACACTGCGGAGGTATTCTAGAAGGCCGCTAAGGTCCTGCTGTGGGACGCCGCGCTGCTTCAGGCGAGAGTGGTACACCCGTACAAACTCCTCCCTCTTCTCGACGGGAATTCCTTGTAGTTTCAGGTGGACAACTCTCACTTTGTCGGATGCTAACCTGTACACTTCACGAATCTGTTCTGCTCGCGTTGTGCAGATAAGGGTGAGGTCACTCGAGCTCTTCCAGTACATGATTTCTTTCAAAACCTTCAGGGACGCTGAATTGAGTTCGTCAAGACCATCAACGAGAATCATGACCTTCAGGCTCAGGAAAATCTGCAGGATGTCCGTCTTGCGAAACCTGGTGGTAGTTTGTGGCATGTGAGAGAGAAGCAGTTGTGTTAGAGAATCGATGGAGGGGTCACGGCACTCAAAATGAAGGACGAGGTCGAAGTCGGAGAGTCCTCTGATGTCTCCTCCGCCAGCAATCCACTCTGACATGTATAGTCTCAGCAAGGTGGTTTTCCCGGAGCCTGGCTGACCCTCGAGAACCATCATGGGAAATTTCTGGGTCTCGTCCTTTCCTTCTTCATCACTCTCAACTTCAGATGACTCGGGCGTGGCGGCGTCACAGTATTCCAGCAGCTCTTGGTAATGAACTCTGTGACAATGGGCGTTGGTTCTTATGTCTTGAATCAAAAGGGAAATAAACACAGTCCCGACCCGTAAGTGACATTCGCTCTTATCCAGGAAGGAGAGAGGGTCCAGGAAGATCTTGGAACTGTAGATTTTCTTGAGCTCCTTGGCCCCATCAAGGCGCAAAGTCTCCCGTAGACTGTCGAACAAGAGGTTGCTGCGGTAATCTTCAAGGTCGAGAGGGGCGAAGGGTTGATCGCGTATGTTGGTTAAGTTAAAGTTGATACGCCGCAGGACCTCCTCTACCGTGCGGACGTTGATGCAGTACAGAGCTCCGCTGGCCTTGACCACTCGCGCCAAGAGGTCCCGGAGCGTCTCGATCTGCTGCACCATTTCCTCCTTCGTAATGGTAGGCATGTCGTGCACGAGGCCGTTACGGGAGTTTTTAAGGTGTGTCAGCAGGTACTCCAGGCACGTGTCGTCAGGGGTGGCCCAGGCCGCGTCACCCGGGGGTGCGAGGGAGTGACACGCCAGCTGGATCATCTTGTACAGTAGTGAGATGTCGAACCGATCGCCCGAAGGGTTGACTGAGATTTTCTCGCGCTGGTGCCTAGAGAAGTTTTTTCTGTAGGAGGTATGACTGACCCCCGAGGCGACCAAGTACTGGTCGAAGGTTTGGGTGGCGACCTTCGGGCAGCCCCAACTCAACACCTGGAACAGTACCAGACGCACCTCCGACATGTGGGCCTTGTACACCCGGAACAGGTGGTGATCCTCGCCAAGAGTGCTCGACTCCATTACTGTGTGTGAATAGCGACACGCCGCCGCAGCCTTGCACTCACACCTGGCTCTGTATGCTTACTTACTCAGAGTGAAGTGGTACCATGGGCGTCAACCGATGTGGCCTTACGAGATGCATATTGCTGCTAGGAAGAGGTGGTTGTAAAATACTATCACCACACATGTAGCCTACCTCCACCTCCACACAGTAACTATTATTAATAGCAGAACCAGTGAAGATGAGGTGGCGCCTGGCGTCATCGGAGGTGGACTTCTGGGCTGCGAGTAGTTCCTACGAGGTGGTGATAAAATGCCATCACTGGGTTTCGACGCATGCAACACTATTTATGTAAACCACCCACCCTCACCCACACACAGCCACGCGCGCGCACACACTCTCATGGATAAGACACGGGGCCTTCACAGTTCAGGATGTCAGAAGTTATCACGAGCCACGTAAAGATAAGCGGCGGAGCGAGCACACTGTTGGGTCCACACTGCTGAGAAGAGTCACTCAGTTCCCCAAAGCGCTGCGTCAATTTACAAGGGTGTGGCGTTGCCCAGTCTCCGTCAAGTGTTAATTAGAGTAATAATCCTTTTGTTCTGTCACTCTCCACTGCATATTTATTGGTACAAGCAAAGATATTAGTGAAAGATGATTGGTTCTTGAAAATTAGTTCTTATTTTCAAAGAACCCGTGAAACTGTAATCAGATCTTTGCGGAACGTGTGAACCAAGCGAGAGAAAGTGGCAACAAACGTCCTGAGTGAAGTGAACACACTGGACACCACAGTTTGACACAAGCACAGAAGCGAGTATGCTGCTGGCGGCGGGACTGTATAGGATGCGTGCCTGCCGAAGTGAGAGATCGTCAGCGTCATAGCTTCCGGAGTAGATTAACTGTAACCTTCATATTACCAGGTGACTCCGAGACGCCGCCTCCCCTGAGCCGACACACCACTACAACATGTAAGGAATGTGGACAATGTGGACAGGATTATTTAACCCATAGTGTAAAATGGAGATGGGTTCATAATGTAGTAAGTTACCCTGATGGTTGTTGTTGTTGTTGGGTGTTTCCCTGATGGTTCGTGGCCGTCGTTGCGTTCCCCTCACGCCCCTCATGTAAAGGTTGCTGTCAGTCAGTCAGCCGCCACACCAAACAACATACATTTAGACCTATCCCATTTCCTATAACTCTGATTACTTAAAATTTAAAGACACATACGAATCTAATTTAATATAATGCATTCATGAGTTTGATATGAACACAGGAACACACACGTAAGGACTCTGCAAGTGGCAACTCAGTCTACACGGGGGAATTCCCGTGAACCCATCATAATCTATCTTCCCCATCCACTGACTTATCTTTATCCATGAAGGATCTATCGCACTGGCACTCACCGCGCAACTGCCAAGCCTGTGCATTAAATTTTACCCAGCATATATTTAAGTATTTTAAGTAAACATGTTTTCGCCGATGCTCTTT
The DNA here is from genome assembly GCF_024679095.1 of Eriocheir sinensis. NCBI lineage: Eukaryota > Metazoa > Arthropoda > Malacostraca > Decapoda > Varunidae > Eriocheir > Eriocheir sinensis. The sequence goes on from NC_066539.1 coordinate 3,806,318, forward strand.
GTTGAATCAGTAGAGGGATGATGATTCGGACAGTGAGATGGCCCGGACATTGCATTTATTGTATAACGTATGGGAGTGAGTGCCGCGAGATTTTGTGTGAATGTGCAAAACTTTGTTGCCTTGGCGCACATGGGACAATCCTTCACTACGAGTCTTACCCTACTACTTTACTTCTGAATTTCAAACTCTTACCTCGGATTTATTCAACTCATTTACTTCTGAATATATCTAACTCAGACTCATTACTACGAGTCCTACTCTGCTACTGAACTCTTACTACTGCGCGTGTCCTGTGTCAAAAAGGATCATTCTCTCTCTCTCTCTCTCTCTCTCTCTCTCTCCCAACCTTTCAGTCCGCCTCCCTTCCACAGCCTGTGATGGCCTCGGGGATGGACGCAGTGTTGCAAGGCGGCTCTCTGCCCTCCTCAGGCGCCCCCCCTTCAAGCTACCAACGCGGCTACCTCACCTCGGCCAGGCGCTTCCCGATGCCTGAGATGGGTGAGTACCAGTCTGCCAGTTTCTGGTGGAGAGTTACTCGTGAGCTTCCTCGCTAAAAAAAAAACAGCCCATAGTAGCCCAACGTGAAAATAACACCAACTCTGCGCTCTTAGAAAAAAAAAATAATAGGCTACAGAGGGAGAACCCGAGAGCAAGATCCATTATGATAAGAGTTGCCTTGATACTTATTTCCCCTTTTGAAGTAATCCAGGTCATAGAAGGAATGGAATGAATGAATGAATAAATGGATGGATGAGGGAAGGAAGGAATGAAGAAAGAAAGGAGAGAAGGAAGGCTTTTCCTGATATTTTCCTTCATCTTTCCTGACTCCCTTGCTTTTAACAGGCGTGGTCATGGGTCTGATAATAATTATGTGCCTTCATCTACCATTCACTGCCTCCATAGGTTGTTGCATTATCAGCAGCTTCCGCCTCTCACATCAACATCACTTGGGTTCTAATGAGTGTTTTCTTAGGTTCAAGGTACGGAAGAAGGCTCAAACTACCACATAAGATTACAGTTATAGTATTAAGAGGATAAGTGAAGAAGAGGAACGCAAGAGCTTGTTTTTTTTTTTCACTTTTCACTCCTTTATTGCGCAACGTTTCACCAAGTCACCGTTGGAGTCATCGGGCTAAAATAATTCCATTAAATACAGAGACTGCTTTGAAATTAGAATAAGAAAGTTTGAAACTTGTACGTTGGTTTCGTAATTGAGGAGTCATGGGATTCACTCACTTCCTGGCAAGATATGGAAGATTGTCCAGATAAGTGTATTCTGTGCGTTGCGCCAGTACAGGCAAGACGGGCTGGTCGGTACTCTTAGACGTTTCCACCACTTACATCAACTATTTTCAAAGGCCAAAAAAGAGATCAGTCGGGTTTTTATGAGTAGTATTTTCGGTTCATTGTACAGAAGAAGGCTCAAACTACCACTAGGATCATAAAACTACCCCTGGAAATGCCTACAACTCCTGCGAAAGCCTTATTAAATATGTGTGCTTGGGCTGCGCAATGTTTAAGAGTACAACCGAGGAAGGTCTGCACTGCGACGGGTGTGACGGCACAGGAAATGTGATGCCTATCATTTACTGCCTCCGCCGCAGGCGTGGTCCTCTCCTTATCATATCTTGCCTGTCTTCCTCTTCCTCTAGATAAGAGGTGCCTTATCTATATAGTTCCTTTTATTGTCCTTGTAAACCCCATTGCTACACTGCTCTTTCTTATCCTTTTCCTCCTCTGTTAATACCTAATTATCGTCGCCTTGTATTTTCTTCCTTTCGTGTGCCCCCCCCCCCCCCTCTCTCTCTCACCTGAGTTCCAATAATCGTCTGCTTTAATTCGTGATACTCCAATTAACGTTTGTATGTGTGTGTGTGTGTGCGTGCAATATTCCTCATGTACGTATCACACACACACACACACACACACAGGTGCTAAGGTATCTCCCCACTCCCTTGCTTTTTGTTGTTTTGCATGAAACAATAAACTATCAATCAATCAATCAACTTTCCTTATCTGGCACAGCGCACTGGTCCCCCCTTCCCTCATCTCCCCTCCCTCTCTCCCGCCGACATTAAGTTGCCTACACAGGACGTAACACATATACTATGGGTCGTATCATAAGACATTTCGCTGCCCAAGAACACATATTTGACAAGGCTTTCGTAGGAGTTGTGGGCATTTCCAGGAGTAGTTTTATGACCCTGGTGTTAGTTTGACCCTTCTTCTGTACCATGAACCTAAGGAAACACTCATTAGAACTCGATTGATCGCCTCTTTGACCTTTAGAAATAGCTGATGTGAGAACCGAAGGTGTCTTATAATACCGCCCTATAGGCTACACACAAATCCTTCCGTGCCTATTCATATATCGCATCTTATTTAACTATGAACTGACCAATGATAGTGTATCCTCCTCGATCCACCCTGTTCCAGCAATGCTATAATTTCACCTCTACCTAAGGCTATACTACCTGGTTTACTGACTGACCTGGCTTTCACAATTCCTGGATAGTCATTCTGTTGATTTGATAAGGTCTACGCATGATATGACCTGCCCAGATTAATTTCTTATTCTAATAGTGATGGCAGCATGTTCAACCTTTGCTCTCTGATCCTTGGTGTTCGCATCCTGTCCCTCCATGTTTTATCCATTTTTGTTTCCTGTTTGCTTTCTCCGTTCTAAATACTACTTATATGGATCTTGATATACTCGTAGGCTGCCCAAGTCCAATTCCTATACCCGATCGTCATTGGAACGCCCATTACAGTAGGTAAGCCTGTAGATATTCCTTATATAACAACTAACTACCACTGCTTCTTTGGCCCTGCAGAGGAGAGTCAGTTCATCGTCAAGATAGAAAAAGACACTCGACAGAAGCTTCCAGTGACTGATGATGAATATGACGATGAGGAGGAGGACGAGAAAAAGAAGACAGAGGTCTGGGTGACGCTGATGCTGCAGGGTGACAGGCTGGTGGTGGTGCGGGACGCTCGCTCGTGGGAGTGGAGGCTCGGCTACATCAGGCGCTACGGGTACTCCTCCTCCTCCTTCTACTTCGAGTCCGGCCGGAAGTCCAGAACTGGGAAGGCTGTGTACACATTTATCACAGACTGTGTGAGTATTCCTGGTTTGATTTTTGACTTGGTTTATGTATGTATAGATAGGTACAATTATTATTTCCATTATTACTATTGTTTATGATCATATTCATTCATGATTCTTTTTTATACCGATTCGATTTCTACTAAAAAAATTATGGAAAATTACCTCATATAGAAAACTTAAAGGGACCCATACAAATCTTTACCTTTTTCTTATTATTATTATTGCAAGAACATTTTCGACAAGTTGGGTGGGTATAGCAAGAGAAAGGTTAAGGGGGCGTCAGGAAAGGCCTTTTTTTTGTCCTGGAGTGGCCTTTTATAGGCTAACAGCTAACGATGGCACATAACAATACTATGTAGTACTATAACATCATGCATTACGGTAGAGTAATATCATGGGAAATATTTGGCAGGATCACATTTTAACTTTCCTTGTAATACTATCTTTTAAGGGTATAAGTAGACATGCACAGTATTTAACACTCGGCCAATAACTATTTAAGTAACAACAATAAGCAATAACTGTGAGGGGAGACGTAGTTATAAATAAAAGGACATATCCTAAAATCGAGTTCCTCCTCCCAGTGCCAAAGAATCCACTCGCGCCTCACGATGGTCAAGGAGTTCTGCCAATTTGACCTGTACTGCCAGCGAGGCGTGATTCTCGACCTGCTGCTCGTCAACAACACGCCGCCCTCCCGTGTTCGCAGCCTCAAAGACAAGGTTCATGCTGTGATGGTGGTAGTAATAGTAGTAGAAGTAGTAGTAGTAGTAGTAGTAGTAGTAGTAGTAGTAGTAGTAGTAGTAGTAGTAGTAGTAGTAATAATATTAGTATTATTAGTGGTAGTAATAGTGGTTATTGTTGTGGTAGTATAGTAGTGGTAGAAATGGTAAGAGTATTATTATTTTTTAATAGTGATGGAAATGGTACTGGTGCAAAAATTAGAAATAGAATTAGCAGTAGAAGTAATCATAGTAGTAGTAATAGTAACAGTAGTAGTAATTGTAGAAGCAATGGTATTAATATTAGTAGTAGCACAATACTTAACTATCAGTAAATGTAGTAAATACACTTTTATAAAAGTACATATAATGACAGCAAAATAAAAGAGCAGCAGAAACAGCACCAATAGTGCTAAGCATTCAAGCAAAATAAATTATCATTAGAGTAAGGCATATATTTGCTGATATTTCCATTAGCTCATAAAGATTAACTTGGTTTTCAGAGTGAGCGGGAGAATGACAGGAGAGGGAGAGGTGTAGAGGTGCGACGGACTTCCACAGGCTCCCTGCCATTCTGAGGCACTACCCCTCCACCACTTCCTCCCACTCAAGACAGACGTTGGCACATGGCCGGTTCCCAGTAAATGCAATAGAAGCAATGGATTGGGGCCCTGGGGTCTGTGAAGGACCCGAATATGTATATTCCAAAAGAGAACTACCATATATGTATACTCCTGTAAAAGTTAACTCCTCTTCAAAGGTTGTGATACATTCAATTGTTGAATAAACTAAACCCCTAGAATAATAGATTTGTTAAGGAAATTTGAATTTTATAAGAGTATAAACAGCAATTTGTACTTAACACTTTTTAAGTAAATTTTCTCCTAAATATTTTTGTTATAAGTGAAATGAGAAAAAATATATTGATACTGAAAATTTAAGATAATTTAATTACCTACCCTGTTACTGAAGGAGGAAGGGGGGGTATGATATGGGCAGCAAAACAATATCCTATTTAGTGGTCCCAAAGGCACTGAATGTACCAAAACGATTGGTAAAGTTTTGCTTTATTGACATAAGAATGATTATCTTTATAAACATGAGTCTGAGGGAGCTAAGGTAGAAAAATAGTAGTGTGCAGAGGAAGAGTGAAATGCTGCCTGTCAGCTAGTGAGAGGAAGCAGGGAAGGACCATGTCCACCCATGTATGTAGTATGCATCCTGTGGGTTCTATCCACTAAGCTTTATTCGACATAATAACTCATTTTGTCTTATTCGAGATTTAGGAGTGGATTTGCCTCAGCAGAGACGCTGGAGAATATTGAGAATTGTGTTGCCAGGCTTGCTGGAAATTAGGACCAATATGGGACTCTCATGTAGGACTAGAGCTCTCCTGAGGAGTTATGAAATATATTTTCACTTAATGATTTAATGTTTCAGATGCTCCTTGTCTCTCCTGAGGAGAGACAAGAAGGGCTATGTCAGGGGTCTCACTGAGGAAGTCAAGGTCCATTTAAATGCAAATGACCTCTGGCATGCTTACCAAGGACCGAAAATGCTCTTTTCCAAGCGTCCCTTTAAGGTGAGCGCTATCTGAACAATTGATGGCTGCCTTGTGTTGGACATGGATGGGCAGAGGGCTTGATGGGCTGAGTACTTTGAGCAGTTATACACAGCAGACCCTCCAAGTGGGCAGCTTCCAGTTGTAGGGTTGCAGGTGGTGGATGCTGATCCACCCATCAATGAAAGTCCACCCTCTCTTGAGGTCAGAGAGGCTGTGGAAAAGTTGAGGAATGGAAAGGCACCTGGTACCTGTAATATCAATGCAGAGCTGCTCAAAGCTGGAGGTGAGGCCATGATCTGCGGGATACATGCAGTCTTGACTGCCGTATGGCAATCTGGTACCATTCCTCCTGACTGGAAGCAGGAACATCCCAGTTACCTCTGGCTCATATAAAAAAGTGGGAGTTATAAGGCATACATGACTGAATACAACACAACATGTCATGGTAAAAATCAAACAAGATGCAAAACAACCGTTTTAATAACATTCTTATTTACATAGGAAAATATCATCTTAACTACATATTAGCAGATGTTCTGTACTGTTAAGCTTAATCTAAGTATAGTATTTGTGATTTCTTCATTACATGTATATACATTTTTAGAGACTCGACACAGGTCATCACTTAGCATGCTTACTGAAGTGACATTGGCCGTGTCATCGTCTGGGATATATGCTATTCATATTTGCATTGTTGGCATTGCTGGACACTTCATTTTGAAGCTGGGAAGGAACACAAAGCATCTTACACCTTAAGCACCTATCTGCCAACAGCAAGGAAACTAGTTTGTCTCAGAAACATGTTGCAAATAAATCCTTCACTGTTTAGTTGAGTAATCTCAGAGAAGAGAAGATATTCTTGTACAAAATGGAAAAATTCCAATTGCCAACATGAAAACACACTGAACCAACGGACCTATTGTTACCTAACTACACTCCACAGTTTGAAACAACCACAACATTATAACTGTAAACAATTGAGCTCAACAAAACTCAGTCACACATTCATACAAGCAGACACTCCAATCCATTTTCCATGCATTCAATTCAACTTTGGTAATTAAGTATTTATCAATAAACTAAAAAAGAATTTAGGCAGGTATATCTTCTATAAATCAATATCAAAATGCACTGAAGAGATGGTTTCCTATTAAATCTTTTGTGATGCAAGCCCTTTTTAGTGTCATTCATGCTTCTTTGTCAAACCTTTCTCCGCCTTCTTGCCTCACTGGTGTTCCACCCTAGAACTGTTCTCCAGTTTTATCCCTCAGATCTGGGTTGCCAAATCATTGCTAACACTACCCAAGGACTTCAGTGAAAAAAAGGACCCAAATCAGCCACACAAGGAACAACAGTAGTTTTATTAAACAGAAATAGCCTAATTATATGAGAAACCAGCATTCATTAAAAATATACATCTTTAACCTTGACTCATTCACCCCAAAATATTCCCTGTATGTCCAGTCCACTTCACACTGTTTTGTTTGAGCCACTCACTCACATCACAACACACACACACACACTCCTCACACACATACAAACTTTCCCTTATGCCCTAATTCTATATTGTTGAAGTGCCTCACACACATCTCAGGCAGCTTACCCATTACTGTCTTGATATAGAGAAGGCCTGACAGCTTGCTAGATTCTTTGCCGATGAGTCATCCAAGTAAGGCCGAGTGTGTCCTTCGCTCTCTAACTAAAATGTTATTTTTTGTGTGTTTTACTGCATATTTTTGTGTTAAATATATTTTTTATGACAAATAAAGGTTTTTCAACATCAATATCTAAACATCATCAAATTAGACCTAAAATAGAGGAAATAAATAAGATATTGTATAAGGAGAGGGAGAAATATTCACATAAAAAATTATATAAATACATTGACAGTCGTAACTGGGTAGACTCCTATTATTTTAATTTGTCACCGTATCTAAATATCTCTTTCGACATTCGTAATGCTGTCGTTACAATTACTATATTCAACAAGCCGATCCTCCATCCCTATACTATTATAGGCAACTCAGTCACCTACTATCTGGCATTACAAATTACATAAAGGTATTATCTTTTGACCTGTAACGCTTTGTATCGCTTCTTAGGTCCTCCTTCTCAACACTTCTATACTTCACACCATGCACTTAGTTAGTTCACAGTGCACACTTATACACTTCACCCTGAGCCTAGGTGTTTTTCTGTTATTTTCTTCCCCTGACTTTGCTTTTCTATGCCCTTTTGTTAGTTACCACTATTATAGTTGAGGGTTATAGCAGCCCCCTCACTCGTACTGCCAGATACCAGGTGACTGAGTTGCCTAGTATCGGGATGGAGGATCGGCTTGTTGAATATAGTAATGGTAATGACAGCGTTATGAATGTCAAAAATAGATATTTAGAAATGGTGACAAATCAAGCTAATAGGAATACCCAGTTATGACCGTCAATGTATTTATATATTTTTTTGTGTGAATATTTCTCCCTCTCCTTATACTAAATCTTATTTATTTCCTCTTTTTTATGTCTAATTTGATAATGTTTATAAGATATTAATGTTGGAAAACCTTTATTTATCACTGAAAAAAAAAATCACAAAGATATGCATTAAAAAAATTATTGAAGAGCGCGGGACACTCTCGGCCTTACTTGGATAGCACATAATTTGAGTTTTCAGGCCTTCTCTATATCGAGACAGCAATGGCTTACCCCCACACTACCTTTTTTTGTGCCCTAGTACAGGTAAAAGCCCATATTTCTAAGTTATATAATGGACCTTGAATAACCTCTTGTGATTAATACATACGATGAATTGAATACCACTTAAACTATAAAATGGAAGGAGGCATGGAAAGAAATTACAAGCTTGAAAGTCAGGTTGATGCAGCCCATCACAGCGATTGTCAAAAACAAAGCTCACTAATGTAATGGTGACAGCTTTATTCCTTTACTTCTAATTCACTTATCATGACACCATTAAGTAAACAAAGTTATCATTATTTTGGGGGTAGTTATCAATCACCTTGCATATCACACTTGCCCTGTGTTAATGGGTTCTGATCCATCACAAGATCAAAGGACAATGAGACATAGATGACAACTGAGGTCACGTGCATCTTATCATATGCCCTAAACTTCATCTTCATCAATTAATTATACATATTATTTTGATGAGAAAACATACATTTCATCATGTTTTCAAAGTAAACTGCATATGTTACAATACTGCCACTGAACAAAGCATATTTGAGAGAGAGACTGGAGTGTATAGACCAAAGTCAGGCCAATTTTTCAGAGTAGGGGCCAGATGAGATTTTCGGGAACAGATTGCTGGCCAGTGACAAACAAGAACCCAATAGGGACTATATATTTTTATTTATTTATTTTTTTTTTTTACGTTGTTGCCTATTGCGCCGGTAGGCATCTTCCTGGTGGGGCCTGATGGTCAGCCCAAGGCTTCTTCCAGGTGGGGCCTGATGGTCGGCCCAGCCCGTTCTGGCGCAGGCGAGTGTTTATAGTGGCGCCATCTTGCATATAAGAATTGTATTAAAAATATTCACATCCAATATATGGAAATGAATAATTAATTTTCAATTAGCTTCCTACCCCTGAGCCTATGAACAATGGTGTTCTGCAGACCTCTCCTGCTTTATTTTTGTTGTTTATTAATAATCTTTCAAAAACAAACTGTTCTATCTACTCCTACACTGATGAATTTACTCTCCATTACTCAACATCTTTCAACACAAGTCCCTCTCAACAGGAAATATGAAGGGAGATTCGATGCTAGATGCTATAGAACACTTGACCTCTGACCTTGGTATCATTCCTGAATGGAGTAGAAGGAACTTAGTGTCCTCCAATGCCTCATTTCCCTGTGTGTCTTTCTTATCATAACACAAAACAACTTTCCAGCCTCTGTTGTGACAGCCAGGTGACTGAATCTGGAGATGGTGACAAGGGTTGGCAGGTGATGCCTTGATCTACAATCTAACCCCCTATGGAAGTAAGTTGGGGCTATGGGTGAGTGTATGTCACATACTCAGGAATGGCCTGATAGGGGTGTGTGACAGCTTATGGATTAATAAGCAATGTGTCAGGCCATGTTAAGGCAGCTGTTGCCATTTGGCGAGCAATGTTTTTGACACTCACTGAAGCAGGGAGTAGATGAGGAGGTGGTTGGTATGGAGAAGTTTAGAAATAAAGTGCTAAAAAATACAAGAGAAGTGGCAGGGCTAGAGGCATGCTACAGCTTAGCCTTCAACTGAGCAGCCTGCTTCTGGAACTCTTGCAGCTTCATGGCCAGACCCATGTTACCCTTGATCTTCAGCTTGCCTTGGAAGAATGCCTTCTGAGCATTCAGCTTGCCCTCCATCAGGTCCACCAGGTCGTTGTCGCTCATGGTGATGGTAACATCTGCCTTGCCTGCACCACCACCACCACCACAATTAACATGATTATCCTCCTCATTACCTCCACCATGACCATCATCATCATTACAGTATTACCTCAATTTGCCAGACTTGGAACACCATGATTTTGGGAAACTTGGAGAAAATTGTAGCCTGGATGGTCTTGGGAAAATTGTTCTTGTCCATATTTATAGAGTATGCATTGGCACTGATCATTCAGCAGATGTGCACAACGCTATTTTCCTCATTCATTGTCAACTGAGTTCCATTTCTGCTTTATGTAAGACAACTGGTTTCAATGATCAGTTTTTGTTTTTAATATCTATGAAGGTACACTGCATGGTTGCATTTGCCTAATTACTGCATATAATTTATCCCATTCAATTTGCTGCACCAGGTAATTCTGTGCACTTTATTTTACTGCTGAAAATAAGAATTCCTGCCAATTTCAGATGAAGCATCCCCAGTTTAGTCCCAAAATTATTGAGGTAATACCATATATTAGTTTATCTTCACTGCAGGCATTATATGCATGAGCATCTTGTTTTATGGAAGTTCTTAAAACCATATACGAATTGTCTTATGAAAACGTAAGAGAGAAAGCTACAACACAAAACAAAAACTAGATTCAGTTAAAAACAAGGTTGGAGGGAGAGGGGAAAAAAGAAAAACTTTATATCCAAGAAAAATAAAGTAACAAACACTGGAGTCACTGACCTGTGCCATTGCGGATGACAGCTCCTGAGCCGTTCTTGGCATCCACGATCCACTTGCCCTCTGTTCCTCCAGGGCCGCCCTTCACTTGGAAGCAGTAGACACCCTTCACCTGAGACGAAAGTAATATGATTGAAAAATGATACCAGGATGCATCAAGAATAGGAAGATAATACTACCAGAAATGAAGAAATAACAGATTGGTTATGTTTAGGCCCCAGTGCATTGTTGCCCAGCACCTCAGGCAGCCTCGTACCTTGTCATCCCAACCTAAGAAGCATGTTGATAAGGGCAGGAAACACATGTACTCATATTACAAGATTATTACCTTACAATAATATATGTGGTCTAATTCTATCTCTGGCTCTATGATTCAAATTTTTCTCTCTGGCTTTTAGTTTGTGTTCTTCTACTTGAATTCTTCTACAGTGCTGCTTCTCTAGCTGTATTTCATTGATATTTTCATGTTCACTGCTCCTCTGAATTTGCCAACAATTTGCTTCCACTACTCCCTAGCTCACCCCTTTCCTATCTAAATTAATAATGCAAGACAATCAGTGTCTTCAATCACTCTTTCCTCATCACTACACAGAACTAATACTTCCTATATGTATACTTATGATACTGGTCTTTAGCTATTGTCTCTGTTTTAGTCTTTCTTCTCCTCTTTTTTTTATCCCCTCTTTACCACTTCCTTACCCCAAGCTCCCTTCCCTCCCTTCATCTCTTTCTCAATCAGTCACATGTCCTTCCTTTCTTCTCTTTTCCCTCCTTCCCTGCCTTTCTATCTCCCTCCCACTACTCACAATGTGCAGCTTCAATTTTCAGAGATCATGTAGGTGAGCAGACAAGCTCAAGCACCCACCTTGTTGACCAGAGCCGGCCCATCTTCCTTCAGGGCATTCTCAATAGCTGCGAAGATTGAGGCACTCTTGAACTCATCAGCTGCTGTGGCTGCAGCTACAATTCTGCCAATAAGAGTGTGTCATAAGGATATAAGAAGACGACAAGGGGCCAGTCATCTAACACATTGCAGCTCCTGAGTGCCAATTATTAGAATACACAAGATTATAAGGAGACTACAAGAGGCCAATCAGCTTGCACATGATAGTTCCTGAGTACTAGTTATTCACCAAGGCATAGGGCTGTATTTTTAAACATTTTGTCACCCACATTCACCTATTTGACAAGGCTTTCCTAAGAGTTTGGGGCATTTCCAGGAGTAATTTTATGACCCTGGTGGTAGTATGACCCTTCTTCTCTACCGTGAACCTAAAGAAACACTCATTAGTACCTGATTGACTCCCTCTTTGACCTTTAGAAATAGTTGATGTGAGAAGCGAAAGTGTCTTATAATACCGTCCTTAATGTCTTCCACTCATCTAACAACATATTCATGAACTAGTTGCTGCCTATCTCCTTCCTAAAGCTGAATTCATACAGTTTGTAATCATTGCAAACTGTCCTAACATCTTTTATGGTGTCAGTACAATGCCAAGATCATCTTCGTTGATTACCTTAGCCTATTTAGACACAAATACATGAATATACATTTCTAAATACAGACTTAACTTCTTTTTCTCAGAATGATTATCCCAAATTAGATGGTAATTTTAATTTTTATAACCTCCATTATGATCTGTTTTGTACAATTTGTTAATTGATGTTTTAGTTTCTTAAGTCTTCCTTGACACATTCCATCCACCCCTCTTTGATATTCCTCTCTCCTCTCTACCCTGTACTCCCATTCTCATTATTTGCTTCCTACATATGGTCCTCTTCATACAACAATTCAGCAATTACAATAAGAATCAGGCTGACAAGTTGTTCTTTTGTTTCTTACTTCCTGTCATTGCCTCTGAAGCCCATCTTGTAGATCGTGACAACGGCTGCTCCACCCAAACCAAGGTTGTGCTGAAGAGCTACTTTAGCCCCGGGAACCTGTCGCTTGTCGGCTTTCCCTCGCAACTGCCAGCACAGCTCGCTACACTGGGCAAGGCCTGTTAATGGAGAAGACATGGTTTTACATGCAACTTTCTTATCATAATTGCTTTCCAAATGTCACAAGCTTATTGACAAGTAATGAATGCATAAATAGAGAATAAAGATAATGGCTAGAGGAATAAACACAAAGTTAGTGTATATTAGGGATATACTGAGCGAATAGAAATGAGCATATATTAATGTGAAGGTATTCCTGTGTGTTGGTCATTCACCATACTTTAATCATGTACTGGACTAGTGATCGCCAGTCAGTGCACTCAGTGGAAGAGCTTGGAGTTGCATAGTGATGGATCTTTGGATACTTCTAGAGCCTCATATCAAACTGACACATACCAATGAGGCAGGATACAACCCCTGACTGACACCAAGTACCCATTCACTGCTTGGTGGACAGAGGAACGGATGAGAGGAGACTGCTCATTTTTCTCCACTGTCTGAGTTGTGACCTGAGTGCACTGACCACTGCATTACGCAGGTCTATGACAGCTAAATTCACTATGATCTGAGCATGCTCTAGACTTGCAATTGGCAGCCAGTACCTTCTACGAATGAGCTTGGAGCTCACAAGTGAAAGATTTTTAGATATGGCTGTGACCTCACCCCCCCACCAAACCTGAGAGATGGGACATAACCCCTGACTGGCACCCGGTGCACATTCACCGGTGGGTGGACAGGGGGCAGGGATTAAAGGAGACTGCCCATCCATCTCCGCTCCACCTGGAAATCGAACCTGTGAACTCTCAGTCATGAGGCAAGCGTGCTAACCATTGCACTATGGAGAGTATTTGTATGTCTCACCTGAACCAAAGCCTCAACACCAAAGGAGAATGAACTGGCCTTACCACTCTTTATCACAACAAAGATAACAATCAACAGCCACTACTGATAATGACCATGCGCACGCATGAGAGAAGGAGAAATGTACCCAATAAAATGTAACAGGGTGCCCACCAAGGTGATGAGACACACTATTGAATTCATATAGTTTTCTTCTAATTATCATAAGCATCTACACTTTTTGGTCATATACGTTCTCTTCCCTACCGCTACAGTGCCGCCCTACTAGTAATTATCAGTTGAATATTGTAGCTTGCTTTACCTGTGAATTATGTTATATAAACATGCAACGTCTGAGACTACTGTGTAGCTCAACGAGGGTGGTGGCTATGACCAAATGCTGCTGACAACAGAAATATGCACAACAAACTCAATTAAAACAAGTGTTGGTCTTCTTATTGGTCCCATTAGCTGAAATCTGTACACAAATAAGCACTTATGATCCCAAAATGGTGATCTAAAGCAATTTTTTATTAAAAGTTATTTTGGGGAATACACTAAACTAAACAGTGCTCATTTCTTCCTCATCTGCAAATGAGCCTATGGGGAGTACAAAAACAATTAACCTAGAGACAGAGGCAAGTGTGACATCTGAGTTAACTTCCCCAGCTTACCCGAAGTACCTATTTATCAACCAGCCCAAAGGAATGAATGAACAGCTCATTGGGCTGTGCTTTGACTGCCCAGGCCAGGATTCAAACCGGGACTTGCAGATTCATAGATAGGTGTGCTAATCGCCACATCATGGAGTGCTGGAGCTAACCATCACATTCACTGCCCACCCCATCCAACACCATTACCAGACCCAAAGAAGCCCTTGTTGTTGTTATTGGGAGATAAATAGCAAGAAGGGATGTCTGATGCTCTGGCACTCCCTCTCAGCCCACTCAATCCCTGCCCCACCAACACTCTCTCTCTCTCTCTCCAATACATTTCCTTGTGCAAATCACTGAATTTCCTAAATTCCCCCTCCTCCCTCCTACCTCAAACTAATTTGACATTAAAATCTATGGAGAAAAAAAAAAGTCAAGCACCAGTGGGTTGAGTGTAATTCTCAAATAACACTGCTCAGTTCTTGATCCTCACCACATACTGCTGGGACAATATAATGCCCCTTTATGTCACCGACTCTTCCCATAATGATATTATGAAAGATTCTTGGGCCTAGTAATACTGTTGGCTAAGTAAATGTGATGGAATTGCCACTCTCCTATTATTGCCAACATAGTAACCTAGCACTGCTCAGCGAGTTTACAGCTATGCATAAACTAACACACCACCAATGTAACCTAACCAATAGTGGTAACCTAACACCATAACACTGAAATAAGAAACTAGTGTAGGTAAACCACTTTTACCATTATCAAAGTTTAGGGACATGCATATTTGTAAGAGGTACAGGGCCCCTGATAACAGGCTGAGGGGGTCAAGAACTGGCCGAAGTGGGACAATACTCTGACCTTTGTACTGGGTGAGGCGTGCTGCTGGCCCTGTGCTGGGGTCAAGATAGGAGCCTCTCCACTCTACTGCTGTTGTTCACTGCCTTGATAACAGTGCCTCTCTCTCTCTTCTCTCTCTCTCTCTCACATCACTGCTGGACCCTTGGTCACTGCCTAATACCAATGCTTTTCTCTCTCCTCTAATACCAGTTCCTTTCTCTCCTCTAATACCAGTGCCTTTCCTCTAATAAGAGTGCCTTTCTCCCCTCCAATACCAGTGCCTTTCTCTCCTCTAATACCAGTGCCTTTCTCTCCTCTAATACCAGTGCCTTTCCTCTAATACCAGTGCTTTTGTCCTCTAATACCAGTGCCTTTCTCTCCTCTAATACCAGTGCTTTTGTCCTCTAATACCAGTGCCTTTCTCTCCTCTAATACCATTGTCTTTCTCAAATACCACTGCCCCTCTCCTATAATACCAGTGCCTTTTTTTCCTCTAATAAATGCCTTTCTCCCCTCTAATCCCAGTGCCTTTCTCCTTACATACCAGAGCCTTTCCTCTAGTACCATTGTCTTTCTCTAATACCATTGCCCCTCTCCTCTAATACCAGTGCCTTTCTCTCTCCTCTAATACTAGTGCCTTTCTCTCACCAATGCTGTCTGCTGCCTTGGTATTAATGTCTGCTGTTCCCGGTGACTATGCTGACAGGACCAAGGGAACGGGACTCTTTAGCTGCACTTTCCCCGGCCTGGCAACTCTCTCTCTCTCTCTCTCTCTCTCTCCACTGCTGTCTGCCTTGTTAACAGTGCCTCTCTCTCTCTCTCTCTCTCTTCAGTTTACTCGTAATGTCATGTCACCATTCACTCAGCGCCTCCTATATGACCATTCCTTGCTATGTAAATCTATGTAAATATTTCTCGTTTGTCCTTATCTCCCCCTCACATCAGCTCTTCTTGCCATTCCTTGCCTCTTTATCTCACCATTTCCTTTCAGTTTACTCGTTAAGCTATTATTATTCCTTCAATATTACTTCTACTCCAAGGTAGCTATATTAATTTCTTGCTATATATTAATTCTCTTGTTTGCTCTTATCTCCTCTCAATCAACTCCTAAACCTATTAATCATCCTTGCTTCATTATCTCAACATCTTTCAGTTTACTCGTAATGTCATCTTGTTAGTTAAGAGTTTTACGCCTATAACCATTCCTTCCTATGTAAATATAAGTAAATATTTCACGTTTGTCCTTATCACCAATTAATATCAGCTCTGTTAGCCACTGATCCTTGCTTCACTATATATCTCGTCGTCTTTATTACTTGTGTTGCTTTTACGCCTATTTGGAATGTAAATCCTAAGTCTATATATACCAAGTCAAGTCACTCTGCTTCAAAACTGTGACCGGTACGCGCAGGAGGCGGTTTTGGGGCGGAGCAGCGAGATGGTCACTTGAGGGAGAGAGAAAAAAAAAAAAAAAAAAGCCAGTTCAGGGGTGACTAAAATTGGGGCCGTATGTGCATTCTCGCCTTCTTTCACAGCGCATTCAGGCAAGCCACTGACGAAAAAATATGTCTTTTTATTGTGCTATTGCGTGACTGTAATTCCAATGCCTACAAATGGCGGTGTGGGGTGTGAGGGAGGGCATGTTGAAGTGATTGATTTAAATTAGTCCGCCTTTCCTCGTTTTCTCTAAATCCCTAGCTGTTTCTACATTCTCTAGTTTGGCTTCAAGCAGTGTCACGCATAAACCACGTCTCGGCCGTCTCCTCCCACAAACCTGCGTATGACTTGACTTGAATAGACTTGGTGCAAATCTGTGTAAATATTTCCGGTTTGTCCCTATCTCTCGGTCTTCTGTCAACTTCAGTATACAATTTCCTTTCATTTACCCCGCACTGTTGTTATTATTATCAATTCAATGTTATTTTTTACGCCTAAATATAGCCTCTCCTTGCTATGTAAATGTAGCAGATAGATCTCTCGATCGTTCGTCCTTATCTCCCAAGGATGAATGGCTATTGTTTTTCCTTTGGTGCATCTATTGTTGGGGTTCTGAATAGGTAGACACCAGCAGGTACACTAACCAAAATGGGCATAAGCGATTCCTGATGGGTAGGCCCTTGATTCAACACGAGAAAGGTAGCAAAGAAATTCATGTCCAAAAGAATTAATGCTAAAAAGAGGTGCTATTTCAATGGGCTTTATCGATATGGGACTGGTTGAATTTGTTGTGGAATCAGCTCGTTTAAATTAAAGAGATACAAAATACGCAGGCTGATCTAAAGCTGTTCCTGCAGCAGAAGACAGCAAAAGTATCCAAATGAGAATGTTAGTTTTGGATAGGTGTCTAGATATTACTCTCTTTATGAAAGAGTTCATGTCATAGGACGGAGATGATACAGGCACAGAAAGGCTGTTTCAGAGGTTACCAGCAATTCTGATTAATTCTTGCATAAGAGATTAAGATCATAGGGAATATGGAGTGGAGCAGTGTCATATAAACATAATTTTTTGTTTTAAGGAATCTTGTTCTTAAGAATCGTGCTAATGGTGGGGCAATTCTTGCTGTAACGAACAGGCAATGTTCACATTTTTTCATCTCACTCTATACTTATTATGTCCACTTTTGTTTTCATTGTGATGGCCTGGTGCTTCTTAGCCTTACCACCTGCATCACCAATGTTTTTGTGATTAACACCAGATATATTGGGGGTATAACAATCACAAATAATACCGAGTTTGTGAAGAAAACACAAGCACACGTATGAACTATGCTGCTAAAGTAGTATACCATTGGTTACATTTCAGCACTTCCTGCACTTCACTGCTGCCACCCTACAGTGGACTGCAAACTAAACCTTACTCCCAAAATTTTTACTTCATGGCAAATTGCTTGCATCACTGAAAGTTCACAACACACTGTTTGTATGTAGGTGAGACTCTAGTCTCCCTTGTCCTTACCTTGGCCAGGCTTCACATCCAGGCCAGAGGTGAGGTGGTGGGCTTACAAATAACAAAGATGCCTACTACAGAACTACTTATCAAGCTATGATGATCCCTCCAGCTCACTGGTTGATAGTGAATAGACCATAGCCATTAAACAGGATTGTAACACAATTAAAGAGACACAATGAAGGGGGAAAAGTAACAGAATGGCTGCTTCCCAAACCAAGACAATGACACTTACATAAAATCTTAATACTGTCTGATACATGCCAATGTCAGTGTAAGACATTAATATGTAGTGTTGCAATGACAATATAAAGCTGATTAGGCTGTCAAGTCTGCAAAGCCTGCACGACACATCTGCCTTGAGAGCCAGAAGAAAATGGGTTGAGAGACAAGATGGGTATGTGATTGTGTGTGCCTGTGTGTGTGTAGTGTGGTGACTCCTCACTAATATGCTCTGACTCTTTATAGTCAGAGCATATTAGTGAGGAGTCACCACACTACACACACAAAGGCACACACAATCACATACCCATCTTCTATATACAAGAACACAAAACCTAAAATCCTTTAACTGAATCTGTGAGAGATACAACTACCAGCACACTGCTCAACCACATCAAATAATCTTTACTGGACCACCACTGCTTGTAACACCACTAACACAAAGAACACAATATTAACCCTTAGATTAGACGATGGTGGAACTCTATATAGACGGTCCAAAATTCAGTTAGTCAGTTTTGTATGGCAGAAATATAACAACACTTCCAGATTGCAGTAGAATCCATATATAGACAATAGTTAAAACACATCTTGTGCGGCGTAACTATATTTATGCTACGGTCCTAAGCTCGGCAGTGACTATATAGAGACGATTCATTTAGGGGGAGCTACTCTTCAAATACTGCTGCCGTCTGAGGGTTAACTGAATTAGTGAAGTGAATACCTCCCAAGTGAAGTGCATTCACATAAAATATTGACTGAATGGAAATATGAGCTTGTGCAAACCTGCTAACCTAAACCTGCTGCCTGAAACGGTAGTTTAAACAATTATGTCTAGCTGAATAAAGCTAGCAATAGGTATAACTTGCTTACATATAGGTTGGTGATACAGTCTCCATACACTAAGTTGGTCCAGGAGCCCTACCCCCTCTTATATAGCTGCAGGAGCTGATTGGTTAGATGAAATGTGCTTGGAGTTAGAAGTCAATGTTCCTAAAAAGAGTAGGGTGAGGGAGAGGGGGGGCTTTTGGACCAACCTAGTGTGCAGCAATTTTAGTATGCCTGACTTCCTAGTAACATGAGGCTGATACTGATCATGTGTAAATCAAAGCCAAGCAAGGAAGCACCGACTTAACCACCGTCCACTTTTGAGACTTCTCTGGGTGGCTAAGGGTGGTGGTGCCTGTATATGAAGTCTCGCCCATTGCAAACAAGAAACCAAGCAGATTAAGGCATACCTGTGGCTCCGAGAGGGTGGCCTTTAGAGATGAGTCCGCCTGAGGGGTTGACCACATACTTCCCGCCGTAGGTGTTGTTGCCGGAGTCGATGAAGTGGCCGGCCTCTCCCTCCCCACACAGTCCTGTTGTACACACAAACACACACACACATACGTACATAGGTAAGTGATGTATCATTACTGACACACACACACACTTTATCTGTTTCAATCATTCCCTCCCTTTCCTCCCTCCTACACTCTCTCTCTTTCCTTCCTTCCTCCTCCTTCTCCTCTCATGTTATCTCCACTCCTTCCCATTCCTCCCTTCTTCATTTTCATTCTCCCTCTCCTTCCCTCCACTTCCCCTTCCCCTCATGTTATCCCCACTCCTTCCCTCCCTATCTCCCTTCCTCTTTTACCTCCTTCTAGCCTTTAATTCATCCACTCCTGGCCTCCCATGTTTTGCTCCCTCCCTTACCCCCTTTCCTTCTGTCAGTTACCCTCCCTCTTTCCATGCCTCCCTTTGCTTTCCTCCAGCCCTTGCCTCACCCTCTCTTTCTCCATTACTCTCCTCCTCCTTCAGTCTACCTCCACCCTTCCTTTACTCCCCTTCCTCTTTCACCTCTCCCCATCCCTCTTCCTCCTTCTCTCCCTTGCATCTCCACCTCCCTCTTACTCCCTCACTCCCTTCCTCCTTTATCTTTCTCATTCACTCTACTTCCACCCTTCCCTCACTCCCCTTCCTCCTTCCCTTCCTTGCCTCACCTAAAGCTTCGTAAGTGATGAGCTCGTTGGCGGAGAAACAGTCGTGCAGCTCAATAACATCCACGTCCGAGGGGGTCAGTCCAGCTGACTCGAATGCCCGCTCGGCTGCCACCTTGGTCATGTCATAGCCAACCTGCAGGAGCCAGATGAACAGATGTACGGAGAGACACAGAAAGAGATATAAATATAGACATAGATAGAAGAGCTCACCTGTGGGATAGAGAGAGACATAGAGATAAATAAAGATAAGCACAGAGTTAAACACAGAGATAAATATAGACAAAGGGAGAGAGATAAATAGGAGAGGTTACCTGTGGGAACCTGATGGACAAATGTACAGAGATTAACATAGAGAGAGATCAATATAGATAAACACAGATAGAGATAGATATGCATAAGGGAGGTCACCTTTGGGAACTAGATGTCTAGATGTAAAGAGAGGTGTCCACAAAATTTATTATGTAAGCTTCCCATGAACCTAAGTTTGTGTTGAATGTACAGTGTATATAAAGAACGAAAGATCTTCTCAAACTCACAATCTTCATGGCACTCTGGTCATTAAAAGTGGACTGGAAATCTGTGGTCATTTCCATCCCCACAATTTCCACCGCTTGGTCCTGGAGGCCGTGGGCAATGACGAACTCCTCCGAGGCGAGAATGGCAGCCCCGGAACCATCGGAGGTGGGGCAGCACTGCAGTTTGGTGAGGGGGCCAGTCACCTTGGGAGAGTTGAGGATCTGCTCCAGGGAATACTCTTCCTGGAACTGTGAGTACCTGCCAGGGGGGAAGACAGCTCAGAATAAGGCACGAGGCAGCAATGAGGGGAGGAGATGGACAGGTGATGATGGCCTCCAGTTTTATAAGAGGAGATGGACAGGTGGTAATGTCCTCCAATTTTATAAGAGGATATGGACAGGTGGTGCTGGCCTCCAGTTTTGAAAGGAAAGATGGACAGGTGGTGATGGCCTCCAGTCTTATGTATAGAGGAGATGGACAGGTGGTGATGGCCTCCAGTAATATTGATGTGATAAAAATTCTAAACTTCTTGATGGCCCAGGAATAAAACTTTAAGTAAGCTATATGCCAGATTTTTTAAAGAATGTATTAGTATTTATTAACAGTTATGTGGCTAGTTTTGCTTTTTAATACTTTTTTTTTGGACAGAATTAGTTAGAAGTGTTGAATTTTCACAGAGTTAAGTCGACATATTACAAACTCAGTCATAAAAAGTGACACAAAAAAATCAACAAAACTAACCATGCTTTAATAAACAGGTCCAAAATGACAAATCAGCCACATTATTGATGAGGAAGACTGATACAACGTTTTTAAATTAGGTGGTAGTAACAAGCTTGAAAGATTAAGAAAAAGTTTAGTTGTTTTGATATGTGTCATGACTCACCCTCCTTGATTCCGTCCTTCCTCTTTCCTGTCTACATTCTCTATCAGGGTTGACAGTCATGCTCTCTGCTCCTTTGATCTGTCTGTCTCTCTGTTTGTTTCTGTCTTTCCCATTTTTTCACTCTCAGTACCTTCCTACTTTTCTGTCTATCTATATGTATTATCAGTCTCCCTCTCTCCTTTCTCTTTCCCTGTTGCACACTCTCTTGTGGCCAATATTCTCTCTCTCTCTCTCTCTCTCTCTCTCTCTCTCTCTCTCTCTCTCTCTCTCTCTCATCCATCACTTAATCAATATTTGCCGCTAAAAAAATAAAAAATAAAATAAACTCACGGGTTGTTGGTGGAGTGTTTGTGGTTCTTGTGGGCAATCTTGGCCAGGTGGAGCTGGGTGGTGCCATACTTCTTCATGTGCTCCACCCCAGCATTGCCAAACATCTGGGGTGCGATGGGAGCAGCATCAAGCTCTGCCACTTCGGTGAGAGCCATCACGTGCTTCTCAACTGGGTTCTCCCGGTCGTGGTACTGCAGGTGAAGGGGAGAGTGAGAGGAGGAGGGGGAAGAGGTGGTAGGTTGAGGGTTTGAGGCACTGCAAGACAAGTGGCACATTCCAGTACAGGCTATAAGGGTTCAAGACATTGCAGGACACATGAGACATCCCAGTACAGGCTATAAGGGTTCAAGACACTGCAGGACACATGAGACATCCCAGTACAGGCTATAAGGGTTCAAGACACTGCAGGACACATGAGACATCCCAGTACAGGTTATAAGGGTTCAAGGTAGGGTTGCACCGATAAGCAATTTGGCCGATTACCGATTACCGATTAATC
The DNA here is from genome assembly GCF_024679095.1 of Eriocheir sinensis. NCBI lineage: Eukaryota > Metazoa > Arthropoda > Malacostraca > Decapoda > Varunidae > Eriocheir > Eriocheir sinensis. The sequence continues at coordinate 3,828,499 of NC_066539.1, forward strand.
GGTAACCAATAATCGGCCGATACCGATTAATCGGCCGATTATTTATAAATTGTAAATGTGATTAATCTTCATTAATTATTGGACACTGGTACCACAAAGTTAAAGACATACCGTAACCCACATGTTTACAACTTTGTTTACTGCCCAACTGTCATCTGCATGGAGAACAAATACGCCTTGCTTTGTGGAAACATCCTGATTTTAATATGTTAGAATTTCCCAGTTTTCTCGTTCTTGTGGTGATCCTAGATGCTACTAGAAATGGTAGTGTACAGAAGGTTTATCAATCTCTCAAGTCTTCTACTAATTTACTGTCCTATGCACGGCAGGCTTGGTGAAGGACATTACTCAGTTACTGTGCTAAGCAAGTTGAAATAAGCATATAATTTTTCTTGGTTGTAATATAAAGTAATATGTTGATTTTTTTTTCTAGTTTCAAAGTTGAAGCAAATACCAGTGCTTCAGTTCATATCATAATTTTATATATCAATTTGAATTACATAATATACATTTGCATAGGGACTTGTTGGAAATAAATGCTGTGGAAAGGTATTAGAGTTTTGGTAACATCACCATCCTTACATTAACATTATTAGTACTGTGTTATGTACACTGTATTATAAAAGAGAGAAAAAATAATAATCGGCCCCGATTAATCGGTCAAAAGACCGATTACCGATTAATCGGCAAAGTGGCCGATTAGGCCGATTACCGATTACTTACCGATTAATCGGTGCAACCCTAGTTCAAGGCACTGCAGGACACATGAGACATCCCAGTACAGGCTATAAGGGTTCAAGGCACTGCAGGACACATGAGACATCCCAGTACAGGTTATAAGGGTTCAAGGCACTGCAGGACACATGAGACATCCCAGTACAGGCTATAAGGGTTCAAGACACTGCAGGATACGAGACATCCCAGTACAGGTTATAAGGGTTCAAGGCACTGCTGGACACATGAAACATCCCAGCACGTCTTATAGGGGTGTTGGTCAAGGGTTTTAGGCATTGCAAGATAAAGTGGCACACCCCAGTACTGGTTATAAGGGTTAAATGAACTGCACACATTAAAGTTAAAGTATGTGGCCTGGGTGGCTTAAGCCAAAGCAGGACACATGAAACATCTCAGTACATGTATAAGGGTGTTGGTTGAGGGTTTAAGGCACTGCACACATGAGTCATCCCAGTGCAAGCCAAAGGATGTGGCTGGGGGTTTAAAGCACTGCAGGACAAGTGACACACTAGCACAGGCTGTAAGGGTGTGGCTGAGGGTTTAGGGCACTGCAGGACAAGAGACACATCCCAGTACATGTTAAAGTGATAGTAAGTTGATACACATGATAACTGATTGGGTTTGAGTGAGGTTTGATTAAGTTTAGGGTACCTTCAAAGACATGACAGGCAGCAACTTATTGGAAAAATCACCAGAAAAGAGCCCACTTTCTTATAGAAAGTTCCATTACAGAGAAGCCATATAAAAATTTACTGTGTACACAAATTTGGTGACTGATTGGGTTACATCAAGGGTGAGGTTAAGGGTCTTTTCATGCACATAACAGGCAGCAGCTTATAGCAAAAATCAAGGAAGAGAGAGTTCACTTTGTTATGAAGAAAGTAGGGAGCATTAAGAAAAAGTATAAATAAATAAATAAAGCCTGCTATGCACTGCTCCTGTAAATCAATTCAGGTTGCAACACTTGTAGTCACCTTGCTGGAGAGGGACCCGCGCTCCATCTTCTCAAAGCCGAGGGCCAGCACACAGTCCGCCTGTCCGCCTCTCACCAGGTTGCGGGCCATGAAGAGTGCAGTGGAGCCAGTGGAGCAGTTGTTGTTGACATTGTAGACGGGGATGCCAGTCATGCCCACCTCATACAGGGCACGCTGGCCACAGGTGGAGTCACCTGCGTGGCATGACATTTGGTTAATAATAAGATGAGATGGAGTGAACAATAATATGAGTGTGTTTTTGAGTTGTGGTACGGATGGGAGCTAAATATGTAAAGTGTGGACTAATTCTTTGAGAAATTCATTAACCCTTGACAAAAAAGCTCACCTAATTGTAAATATAAGAATTCATACCCCTCAAATATTAATCAACTCAATAACAGTGACAAGATCTAAACTCTGAAATCATCCAGCTCAACACACCTCTCAAGATCACAGATTCTCTCTAAAAAAGTGTCTCAATTAACAATATGTGTGAGCTGCGGTAACACTCACCATACACGTAGCCGACGGCTGCCTGCTCTACTTTATCATAGGTGAGTTTGGCATCCTTGAGGGCCTTCCCGACAGCCTCCTTAGCCATGTCAGGGTAAGAAAAGTTTTCACGTCTCCCAGGCTTCTCAAACTGTATGAGAAGTGAGTGTTAGAAAATACTGGAATGGATCAAAATTACTATTGCATCACAAATGGGCTTATACAACCAAAAGAAAGGAGTCATTTGCACTGAGAACTGTGGCTGTATGGAACAGTTTGACCAAGGAAATAGTTTGATCACTAGGGGGGCTTTAGGATATATATATATGAGAAAAAAAAAGGGGCATGTTTAGATAGTGCTTCTATAATTTCCTCATGAAAAAAAGATCTATAAACAATATTAAATATATTCAAGGAAAAAATGACATATATTTATTTACGTACTTTACATTGCTTAGGACAGGGATATACTTGTGGGTGAATACGTGGGAAAAAAAGGTGGACAGAGGTGTGGGGGTGGGGGCTCATAAAGAGATCCAGCTTAGGGCCTCAGAAAGGCTAGAACAGGCACTGATGACTTCACTGGTAATGTCTTATGTGATGCCACAAGCACACCAAGGCTTGAAGAGTCCAGTAAGGAGGGACCTTTATAAAATGCTGCACTGGAAATCATCATTAGCTATCTATAAATAAGTAGTTAAATATTATCATCAGCATCATCATTATCAAATCAGGCTTAAAAATAATTCCACCACATCAGTTCAGGCTTATGGAGTTCTCGAGCATGTCACACTGATGTGCTACAAAATATATTAGAGCTTAGAGACAAGGCTTTTCTGAGTAGCCTCTGTTTTCTCTCTTAAGGTTGTGGACAGTATTGGCTGCATTATTAAGTCAAGTACAGATGGTGACTAATATGGTAGATGCTGGAAATGTTAAAAGTATGAAGTGTTTTGTGTAAGCTTCCTCCCACTTATCATATTATTGGAATGGGCTTGTGGACATCTTTGTGATATCTAGTGGTGACACAGCAAAGTCCAAGGTCACTGCTGAGGGTTCTTGTGGGTGGGTGTGCCGAGCCATTAGTAAAGCACCCATACTCAAGTCTTCTCATAAATCAACTGTATTGTAAGGAGCTTAATACTTATAAATGCTATCATCCTTACAAGCAAAACATCAGTGCCTCATTCTTGTGTATTATTAATGGAGTGGCTATTTACTAAATGTCAAATACTATTTTACAATTAGACCAGAATGTGATTGGCCAATAGTTAAGCGTCAATAGATTATTATTCTAGTGGCGATAGGTTAGCATCCATTGGGTTACAGTGGGGGTTTGTTTGTTGTATATAGGTACTATTATAAAAGGGAATGTATCACTTAACCTAAAATTTCCTGCTTAACCTAGGTACTAATTTTTCCATAACCTTAATATTGAGGCGTTTCAATGTCCTTCTGGCAATAGTTGTTTTCAAGTAACTTTAAACTAAGTGTCAATAGGTTACTGATTTAGTGGTGAGACGCAACAATTTTAGCAGTGATATCTTACTATATGATAGGTATAATATTACTGAATTATAGAGCTTCACAAGCTTGACTTATTATCTGAACTGCTTGATAAATATCTATAAATAGTCATCTCTTTGCTTGGTAAACAGCCTTAGCCATTGTAAAAAGGTCTAGTGAGTGTTGGCTCTGCTGTTTGGGTCCTTCTGTTCTTACCCACAAAAGACTCAAGGACAATGTGATGGAAATGAGCACTGAGGCCACGTGCATGTGCCCTTAACCCCTCCGCTGTGATTGGCATGGATTTCACCTTCACTGGTAGCCTAGTAACATATACTCTCAGGTCTTTTCTGCCTCTGTGTTGGATAGTGGAGTGTTTCCCATGTGGTATAGGAATGCTGTATTTCCTCTCCCAAGGTGCATGACTTTACATTTTTCTTCATTGAATTGCAGCAGCCACTTTTTGTTCCATTCCTGGAGCCTGGTGATGTCTTCTTGTAGGAAATCCACAGTCAAGGGGTTAACTGTCTATGCAGAAAAGCCCAAACAAGAGAATGACCAGGTGACATGCTTGCATTCTGACCTACCCTAAGAAATTAAGGTGATTATTGAGGAGAGGGTAGTTTACTAATTTTGAGACACTGACTGCTTATTTTTGAACAAAATATGAGGCTTTTTATTATGGAGATAGTATTTTTGGTAGTTCATTCTAACACGTCTATGTCACATTAATGAAATGCACATATCATGTAGGAAACTCAATTGATGGCCTTGCTGTAAACGTAAGTCTTTGGGGGGACCGTGGAGTGGCTGAAGGGAAGGCAGACTTCTTACAAAGAATTATCTTCTTTTTGGACAATTTACCGTTTCACCCAACCAACGATTTTCTTACGTGGTTCATGTTTTTCTGGTGATAGATGTAGTGAATTGCACGATTTTGTACCACATGACCGCACCGCATGCCGAATAATTCAACTAACCTAACCTAACCTAACGATCTAACTCAACCTACCTAATGAGGGCTTCGCCTCTCTCAACCCCTTTTACAGGGCCCACGACCACCCTGACAGGTGGACTTCACCCCCTCGACCCCCCTTCACTTTTCAGAAGTCATTTGTTACTACACTACATTCAGGGACCAAAAAAGAAGAGGAGGTGGCCGCCCTCTCTTCAATATTACCCGAAATTAATGTTAAATGACTCATGGACGAATAGCCACATCATGCACTTTTTTACCATTTAGAGCCTTATCTGCTGCCATACCTTTGTCATTCCCACACCGACCACGAAGACCCTCCTGTGGGCCTTGTTGGCCATTTTAGCGGCGGCGACGACACTTTTCATCCTCGGGGGCGGCGGGGCGGCGGCTGCGGAAGGTCGTCGAGTGAGAGCTGGGAGGTGCACCGTCGGCATGACGGCGGCGGCGCCCTGTTTGTTTACCCTTATCAGCTGACCTTTGCACCCGCAGCGTCTGATCCTTGTACCTTTAGGGCCTTGATAGCTGCATCTTTTCAATATTATAAATGTTGTCACTGGTATACTAAAGTTAGATATTGCATTTTTTGTTGTTGTTAGGTACTTTCTCCAGGACTCCAGCTGCCTGATGATTTTTTTTTGCGGGAACCGTCATCTTTACGTCCCCTCAGAGCCTGTTGCCATGGCTCTGTTTATCGTTGTTTGCATGCATCTTTATAATTTTATCCGTTATCATTGGTGTAGTACAGTTAGGTATTTTGCTATATATTTGTTGTTACTTTTTCCAACCGCTGATATGATTTTTTTTCTTTTACCATCATCTGTTCTGTTTATTGGTATCTACAAATTTTCTTTAATTTTATCCGTTATCACTGGTAGGTACTTCGAGTTCTTGCTATTCTTTTATTTCTTTATCTGCTGTGTTTTTGTTTACTGTCATCGGCACTTGCATTCCTTTTTGCTTTTATGATATTCTTATTACACTTACTGCTGTGATTCTTGTCTTCAGCACTTATTTTTCATTATTTTCACTATTATTATTATTGCATTTCCAAACTGTCACTCGCCTGTCAGATTTGTCGCCGTCCGCCGCCGCCTCAGCGACAAGCGCTTCCTCAATAATCCTGTGCCAGTGATTATTATGCTTGTATCTGCGCTGCTAAGGGTAAGACACTCCTTTTGAGCACGTAAATACTTTCCGTAACGTTGAGTCTACAAAATTTGAGGTCTTCGCTGCATAGTAGGTTATAAGTTCCGAAAATTGTCATCATAAGCTTTTCTCGCTGACAGAGGTAGGTGATCCTATACCTATTCCCGACACGCAAATACGCAGCTGTTTTCTTCAATATTTAATTTACTTATCCTACAACATATTGGTTAGGAGCCTCAGTATTATTACTTTAAAGGCTAATGAACCGCTTTGCGTATATAGTACATATTTCGTTAACTGATGAGAGAATAATAATGCCGAGGAAACACAAATGATGGGTATTTTGTAAAAGTGTCAGAAATGTTTTTGCTTGTCTGAGGTAATTGATTTTGGAAACGTAAATTTGTTTTCGATATTTAGTCTACAAGAAAGGTACATAGGTAGACTACTGGTTATTATGGTTATAAAATCTACGAAACAGGCATACTTACTTCACTGACAGATGTAATAACCCACTGCCCTGACTTGACCATTTTGGATACATAGCCTAAATGTTTTCTGTAATATTTGGTGATTCTCTACATAAGCATTGCACATTATTGTATGCAAGTCCAATAAGTCGGTATATCAGCAGATGTGCCGAGGGGAGCGTAAAGGATGTATGCTGCAGTTATAGAGGCGTCAGGAAGCCACGCCCGCCTATTCCGCATCGTCGCCGGCGGAAGCTGCGGCATCGCGTGTCCAAGGACATAGGCCTTGCTCGTGTCATGGCTCCCACATACACGTTCCCAAGTGCAGGGCGTGTGTGCTATGAGGGTATTTCAGTGGTACTGGCATCAGCCATGCGCCAGTCTGAGGCGGCAATGACATACGGGGGGGGGGGGGGGGGGGGGTTACTCACATAATTGAGGACTTTATATTGGCCGCTGAATTTTAGCTATATATGCGTGGAAATGCTCGCCGGGGAAAGGAAGTGATATAAAGATACATTTGCCCAGCTGAAACTCACGGTGTTGGGCCTTTTTGTCCTACCATCTCTTGGGGAGGGTCTGGAACGCTGCTCTTGGCTTTACTGATTTTGAGTCAGCAGGCTTGGGCTATTTTTTGTTTGTCACTGGGGGTATATCTGTTTATTACCAAGGCTACATCTGTCACTAGAGTTATTTCTGTAAAGAGGGTTATTTCTTTTACTAGCACAATCTTTGTCACCAGGACTATATCTGTCACTGTTCATAACTGCAATAGTCTTTTTTTTTTTTTTCATTTTTCTTGGTTGTTACTTTTGAGGGATGATTGAGAAATTGAAAATTTGAAAATTCATATTTTTCAAACCATTTATTTTTCCTGAGATTATTTGACATTTTATTTATCATGGGTGAAAGGTTGATGTACCATACTCGTCTCATTAACGAAGAGTATTTATTAAAAGAGGAAATACCAATTAGAGACTGTTCCTTTTAGCCTAAAAAGCCTTTTAGCGTGAAAAAGAAAAGAGTCAGAGATTGGATTTTAGGATTAGAGTAGACTCATATAGTGTCTTTAATTCATGCTAAGAACAAATTGCCATAACCCTAAAAAAATACACACACAAAAAAAAACCTCCGTCTAATAACAGAGGCATCCCTTTACCCTACTGGGACCGAGAGAGTTCTTTAGTGAAAAAAAGAGAAGAAAACTGTGCCGCTCAAATGAGGAGGGAGTAAGGTCAATCTTTTTATAGTTGCCTTCGGTTCGGTGCTTGCTGCAGATGATGTCTGATCCGAACCCTGTCTTGTGGCTTGGATAATTCCAATTTTTCAGAAAATAATGCCGAGTCCAAGGAATTCCGAATTACCGTGAGCTTGGGTGTGTGTTCTATATATGTGCATTTTTTTTTTCTTTGAGGATGTCTGTTTCAGGGTAGTTACTAGTCATAGTTAATTAAGGAGATGAATATAGTACACCAGCTAGTCCGTATATACCTCTGCTTCCCACATATGATATGCATACCTCACACAGGGGCGGAGTGACTCAAGGGGTGCTGGGCTGCCCATACCTAAGGGCGGAGGTCAGACAAGGTTGAGGAACACTGAACTGGAGAAACTAAAGGTGAGAATTAGAAGTAACAAAAGGAGTAGAAATAGGAGTGAGGTTAGGTTGCTTGGCCTATGATAATGATATAGAAGGAGGTAAAGTAAGGTAAAGTAAAATAAGGTAAAGGTATAGCACTGATCTGGAGGAACTAAATTTGATAACTAAAAGTAGAAAAGGAGTAAATAAAGGAGTGCGGTTAGGATGCTTGGCCTATGCTAATGACGCACAAGCAGGTAAACAGGCAGGTGAGCAGGAGGGGGAACAGGCAAACAGGTGTGGTCAGCAGATTCAGTCCCATAACCTGCAAAAAAAAAAAAAAAAAAAAAGTTGCATACCTACCTGTTGAAGCATATTACGAACTTATTAACATGTTTTGCTCCGTGACCGTAAGTAAGATATGGTGATGAAGATTTTAGCTCCCCGTCCCCCTCCCTCCCCCCCCCCTTTACACCTCCTCCCTCCTCTTTACGTCTCCTCTCCTCTCCCCCCTGCCCCGCCCCGCCCAGCCCCCCCAAGTCAGCATCAAGCCCGTGAGAGTTAGCCGGAGGTCAATCAACCGGGAATCTGGTGATGGTGAAGGTGGTGGTGGTGGTGATGGTGGAGGTGGTGGTATCTCCAGCTGGTTCTCGAATTCTCCTTCTCTTTTCCTCCTTATGTGTTTCTTTTTGTTCTTATTCATATTTTCTTTTTTTTCTCTCTATTTACTTCAGTCAGTTCTTGTTGCTGTTCTTGTTTATTTTCTTGTTCTTTTTCTTGTTCTTGTTCTTCTCGTTCTTGTTCTTGTTCTTGTTCTTTTTCTTCTTGTTCTTGTTCTTGTTCTTGTTCTTGTTCTTCTTCTTTTTGCTTTTCTTCTTCTTGTTCTTCTTGTTCTTGTTCTTCTTGTTTTTATTCTTCTTGTTCTTGTTCTAGTTCTTGTTCTTGTTCTTCTTCTCGTTCTTCTTGTTCTTCTTGCTATTGTTCTTCTCCTTCGTCTTGTTCTTGTTCTTCTTGTTCATGTTCTTCTTGCTCTTGTTCTTCTCCTTCGTCTTGTTCTTGTTCTTGTTCTTCTTCTTCTTGTTTTTCTTGTTCTTCTTGTTCTTGTTCTTGTTCTTGTTCTTGTTCTTTTTCTTTTTCTTCTTCTTCATGTTCTTGTTCTTGTTCTTCTTCCTCTTGTTCTTCTTGTTCTTGTTCTTGTTCTTGTTCTTGTTTTTCTTCTTCTTCTTCTTCTTTTTCTTCTTCTTCATCAACATCATCTTCCTCCTACTCTTCTTCTTCTTCTTCTTCTTCTTCTTCTTCTTCTTCTTCTTCTTCTTCTTTTTTCTTCGACTTTTCTTTTTTCTTCTTTTTCTCTTTTCCATCTGATTCTTTAAATCGCTTCGTTATCCTTCAATGGACACCAAAAAACGTTTCTTCCCCTCCCCCCCTCCCCCCCCCCCTCTCTCTCTCTCTCTCTCTCTCTCTCTCTCTCTCTCTCTCTCGAGTTCCTTACCGAGTCATGTGTGTGTGTGTGTGTGTGTGTGACTACCTTACATACCTTCCTACGTAACCTACCGCCACTCAGTCAGTCCATGTGCAGCCACGGTGACGAGCGGACGTACGCACCACGGCCCTATTAGCAGGAATCACATACCTTAGACACGGTTTCAAGCCTTCGCATAGCCTGATCGTGCTTTATAGAGGCTGAGAGTGGGCTTTGATCCTCCTTATAGACGTACTGTACTGTGTTAATGACTCTGTTGACATTGTGGATTTAAAAGGCTATTGAACTTTGTGGATTTCGAGTGTCTTGTGTTTGTGTGTGTTTCTATTTGCGTGTGACAGGATAAGGGAAGAATTGTAAAGGTAAAGAAGAAGTTAAGAAAGGAAGAGAGGGAAGTAAGGAAGGAGAGTTCAACTTGTGAACGTGAAAGAAAGGAGGAAAAGAGTAACGAAGAAGGGAAATACGAAAAAAGAGAGGGAAGCAAGAAAGGAAGGAAGACATAATCTGTGAACGTGAATAAAAGGAAGAAGGAAAGAACGAAGGAAAGAGAAAAAACGAAGGAAGGGAAGAAGGAAGGAAGGATATAAAAGTAAGTCCAGTTCCCATGTCTGTTCTTAAGTGTGTGTTCGTGTGTTTGTTCTTAAGTATTTTAATGAGTTAACTTACCTGCGTGAGTGTGTGTACCTTGTGTGTGTGTATGTGTGTGTGTGTGTGTGTGTGTGTGTTTGTGTGTGTGTGTGAACTTGCTCTGCCTAATTACCGGAAGTACTCTCACACACACACACACACACACACACACACACACACACACACACACACACACCTGTTGACACTGTCTTGCCCACGTGTTCCTCGCCTCATCTCACCTGTCAGAAGTAATTGTTTGTTTGTTTTGTTTGTTTTTGTGTTTGTTTTTTGTTGGTTTTGTTGATCTTTTTCCTGTTCTTTTGTCTTTTCCTTTCCTTTTATTTTTTATTTTCTGTCCTTTTCGTCATCTTCATCATCATCATCATCATCATCACTATCATCTATTTCCTTTTCTTCTTCTACTTCTTTTTCTTTGTTTTCTTCTTTTTCGTCTAATTCTTCTCTTCTTCTTCTTCTTCTTCTTCTTCTTCTTCTTCTTCTTCTTCTTCTTCTTCTTCTTCTTCTTCTTCTTCTTCTTCTTCTCCTCCTGTGCATGAATCGTGACAAATAGTTTCCTCTTATCTGCATCTGTCTGTCACTGTTTCTCCTTGTGTAACCGGCCTGTCTTTCTGCCTGTGTGTGTGTGTGTGTGTGTGTGTGTGTGTGTGTGTGTGTGATGCTTGTCTCTTTTCTTCTTCGTTTCCTTATTTGTCTTTCTTCTCTCTTTCTCACTTTCTTTTCTTTTCTTTCATTCTTTCTTTCTTTCTTTCTTCTGACACTGTTTTGCCTCCTGATTTTTTTTAGCCTCTTTTTCACTTTTTTTCTCACTCTGTCTTCCTTTCTTTCCTTTTTTACCTCTTTCCTTTTTTTTTCCTTTTGTCTCTTTTCATGCGATTGATTTTCCATTTTACTTCGCCACCATTCTTTCTCTTTTTTATTTTTCGCCTGTCTGTTTGTCTGTCTGTCTGAGTGATTGACTGACTGACTGACTGACTGACTAAACTGGCTGCTCCTCTCCTATTATTTTCCTTCCCTCCCTCCTCCCCTCATTCTTTCTTGCCCTCATTTTTTCCTCACTTTTTTCTTTCTTTCTTTTTTCTCTTCTTTTTTCCTTTCTTTCCTCCTTCTCCATTCCTACCTGTTAGTATTTCTCTCTGACTCCCTCTGTCTTCCTCTCGTTCTTCCTTCCTTCCTTCCCTTTCTCTACCTCCCTTTCCTTTTTTCCTCCAACTTCCTATAACCATTCTATCCTCTCTTCCTCTTCATTCCTCCCTCCCTCCCTCCTTTTTCTCTTCCCTCCCTCTCCCTCCCTAGCAAAGCAAAGCACACCTGGTTGTTACACCTGCCAGCTAATTATTGTTACCTGGGGTGCGTGCGTCTGTCTGTCTGTCTGTCTGTCTGTCTGTCTGTCTCTCTCTCTCTCTCTCTCTCTCTCTCTCTCTCTCTCTCTCTCTCTCTCTCTCTCTCTCTCTCTCTCTCTCTCTCTCTCTCTCTCTCTCTCTCTCTCTCTCTCTCTCTCTCTCTCTCTCATAGCTCGAGGGGGAGTCGGAGTCACCTTTTACCTTGTGTGTGTGTGTGTGTGTGTGTGTGTGTGTGTGTGTGTGCGTGCAAGTGTGTTATTATGTGGAGATGAAGACGGAAAAAAACGGTTGAAATGTGGAGGAGGAGGAGGAGGAGAGGGGGGGGGAGAAGAAGGAAAAGAAAGAGACAAAGAAAAAGAAGCAGTAATAGGTCGAGTGGAAGGAAACTGCAAGGAGGAGGAGGAGGAGGAGGAGGAGGAGGAGGAGGAGGAGGAGGAAGGATGAAGAGGTTGAATAGGATGAGGAGGAGTTGATGAAGAAACGGGAGAAGTGGAAGAAGGATGCACACTGGAGATGGAGAAAGTGGAAGAGGAGAATGTGGAGGAGGAGGAAGAGAAAGGAAGATTGATGCAGAAAGAGTAGAAGAGTAAGTGGAAGAGGAGGAAAAGGAAGGGAAGAAAGAATAATGCACAAAGAGGAGGAGAGTAAGTGGAGGAGGAGGAGGAGGAGGAGGAGGAGGAGGAGGAAAAGGAAGGGAAGGAAGAATAATGCACAAAGAGGAGGAGAATAAGTGGAGGAGGAGCAGGAAGAGGAGGAGGAGGAAAAGGAGGAGGAGGAGGAGGAGGAGGAGGAGGAGAGTGCAGGTAGGAGAAGGATAATGCAAGGAGGAGGAGGAGGAGGAGGAGGAGGCGTGACCCGTGCCTGGCTAGCGGAAGTCATGTGTTGGCCTGGAGGTCATGAGGTCAGCCATCCACCCCTCCCCCCTTCTCCCTCCTCCTCCCTTCTCTCCCTTTCTTTCCATCTTTTCATTTTTTTGTCCCTTTTTTCCCTTCCTATTCTTCCTCTCTTCCTTTAATTTTTACCTTCTCTTATTTTTCTCTTTTCACTTTCCTCTTCCTTCTTCCTATCTTCTTCCACCTCTATTCTCTCCCTTCTCCATTTTATTCCCTCTCCCCTTTTCTTCTTCCTTTCTTCCCTTCTTCTTTTCTTTCCTTTCTCTTTCATTTCACTCTTTTCTCTCTCTGGTTTTCATTCTTTTCTTCCTTCTACCTGTTTCTCCTCTCTCTCCCTCTCGTTTTCCTTCACTTCTTCCTTCCTCTCTTTTCTGTTCCCTTTTTCTCTCATTTCTTTTCTTTCTCTCCTTTTTTTTCTTTTCTCTCCCTCTCCTCCCGTAAACTTTCCTCCTTCCTCCTTCTTTTTTCCCTATTTTTCCCTTTTTTCCCTCTTTCCCTTCTCTTAGTCACGTTTTTTTCCTCTTCGTTTCCTCCCCATTTCCTCCTCCATTTCTTCTCTCCCTCACAGTTGTCTATTATTTCCCTCCATCATTATTTTTCTCTCCTTCCTTCTTTCTTCCTTATCTTTAATTATGTTTTCCTTATTTCTTTCTCCGGTCCTCTCTTCCACCTTCGTTTCTCTTTTTCCTTTTGTTCTGTGTCTGTTTGTCTGTCTGTCTGTCTGTCTGTCTCTCGTCTATCTTTATCTTTGTCTCTGTCCAGTCTACTTATCTCTGTGTATGGCCTGTCTTTTTCTTTCTTTTCGTCTGTCTGTCTGCCTGTCTGTCATGTCTGTCTGTCTGTCACTGTCTTTTTCTCTCTCTCTCTCTCTCTCTCTCTCTCTCTCTCTCTCTCTCTCTCTCTCTCTCTCTCTCTCTCTCTCTCTCTCTCTCTCTCTCTCTCTCTCTCTCTCTCTCTCTCCTACTCTTTTTTTTCTCTTTTTTTCCCTCGTTTTTAAATCCTCTGCTGTGATTGGCTACCGGGGGAGCTTTAACAGGCCAATTAGCGAGCGTTTACTGCCCCGAGGAGGATCACGAGGTCAAGGTTTCCAAGGGTCAAGGGTTACGTGAGGAGGAGGAGGAGGAGGAGGAGGAGAGAGCGGAAGTCATTGGGCGTGTCGGTGGTGGTGGTGGTGATGGAGGAGATTGTGTGTATGTGTGTGTGTGTGTGTGTGTGTGTGTGTGTGTGTGTGTGTGTCTGGGTAAGTCAATCCGTCTGTTCCCCTTTTTATACTGCATTTCTCTGTCTTTTATTCTTTCTTTATTCTTTTTATCCTTTGTCTGTCTGCCTATCAGTATCTACGTGTGTGTGTGTGTGTGTGTGTGTGTGTGTGTGTGTGTGTGTGTGTGTGTGTGTGTGTGTGTGTGTGTGTGTGTGTGTGTGTGTGTGTGTGTGTGTGTGTGTGTGTCTGTCGCTCTGTCTGTGTTTCCATATGTCTGACTGTCAGTCGTCAGAGAGAGAGAGAGAGAGAGAGAGAGAGAGAGAGAGAGAGAGAGAGAGAGAGAGAGAGAGAGAATATGCCAGAGGCTATAAAATTACAAAGGGCAAGAGGAGAAGAAGAAGAAGAAGAATGGGAAGATGATGAAGGTGAAACAAAAATCAGAGAAGGAGGAGGAGGAGGAGGAGGAGGAGGAGGAGGAGGAGACAGAGGAGGAATAATAATCTAAAGGAGTATAATTAAAAAAAAAGAGTGCAAAAGAAGAAAAAGGAGAGGATTAAGGAAAAGGAGAAGAAGGAGGAGAAGGAAGAAGGAGGAGGAGGAGAGAGGAAGAGGAGGAAATGGAGGAGGAGCAGAGAGGATGTAATACAGGGGTGGCTCATAATGTAAAAAAAAAAAAAATACAAAACAGGATAAATACAACAGAGAAAGAGGGAGGTAGAGGAGGAGGAGGGAGAAGAAGAAGAAAAAAGTAAAGAGAAGGAAGAGAAAAAGTGAATGAAGGAAAATTATTAAAATATATAACTTCGCAAGAGAGGTATTTGAAGGTATAGAACACAAGAAACAGGATGAAGATGAGGAGGAAGAGGAGGGGGAGGAGGAGGTAGAAGAGGAGGAGGAGGAGGAGGAGGAGGAGGAGGAGGAATGTAACCCTTTTGGCACAATTAACTTGCTGTATCATCAAGAAGAACAAGTTTTTGGTGTGTGTGTGTGTGTGTGTGTGTGTGTGTGTGTGTGTGTGTGTGTGTGTGTGTGTGTGTGTGTGTGTGTGTGTGTGTGTGTGTGTGTGTGTGTGTGTGTGTGTGTGTGTGGTATCTGTCGTCATTTATTGGGCGCCACTGACCATATCTCCTCCTCTTCCTCCTTCTCCTCCTCTTCTTCCTCCTCTTTCTCTTCTTTCTCTTCCTTTCCCCTCACTCTCTTTCCTCTTCTGCTTTTTTTTTCTGTTCTTCCTTGTTCTTCCTCCTCGTCTTCTTCCTCTTGCTTCTTCTCTTCCTCCTCCTTACCCTTGCCCGTGCTTCCTCTCCTGTGATTTTCCTCCTCCTCCTTCTCCTCCTCCTCCTCCTCCTCCTGGTCTGGCCTGAAGTCAAGACCAGTCATTCTCATTATGTTACTCTCTCTCTCTCTCTCTCTCTCTCTCTCTCTCTCTCTCTCTCTCTCTCTCTCTCTCTCTCTCTCTCTCTCTCTCTCTCTCTCTCTCTCTCTCTCTCTCTCTCTCTAGAGAGAGAGAGAAAATTGAGGGAGAGAGGAAGAAAACAAGATTAAGTTAGGGATGTAAGAGGGAAGAGAGGGAGGGAGGGAGGGAGGAAGGAAAGAAAGTACTCAGCAGGAGACGGAGGAGGAGGAGGAGGAGGAGGAGGAGGAGGAGGATATTATAGGGGTCAATATTCATCAGAAGGGGAGGTAATCTAGAAGGGAGGGAGAGAAAGGGGGGGGGGGAGGGGGGAGAGGAATGGAGGGAAGGAGAGAATGAGAAAAGGGGAACAATTAGAAGGAATGGGAAGGAAGAGGAGAAGATGAGGAGGGAAGGAAGAGAGGAAGGGAGGAAGAGAGGAAGGGAGGAAAAGGGAAGGGAGATTAAGTGAAGAGGATGGAGGGAATGAGATTTAGAGAGAGAGAGAGGGTAGGGTGTGAAAGGAAGCTATCAAAAGAGGGCCAATTATATCACCCTGGCAGCCCGCATCTTTAAATCTCTTCACAACATCGATGCCGGAGAGAGAAAAAGGGAGGAGGAGAAACAGGAGAAGGAGGAGGAGGAGGAGGAGGAGGAGGAGGAGGCCGCTACTTGCATTCCTCCATCGTTTTTTTCCTCTCCGTCCATCAGTCTCGCATTATCTTCCCTCCGTTCTCTCCCTCCCTTCTTCTCTCCTTCTCTCTCATTTCTCTTCCTCATCTCCCTCCCTTGTGTTTCTCCTCTTCTCTTCCTCTCCCATTCATTTTCCTTCCTTCCCCTATCTATCTTTTTATCTCCCTTTCTTCCCTTCTTTCTCTCCCTCCCTCCATCAGCGTCCTAGCTTCTCTTCTCGCCCTTCCTCTATAATTTTATTTCCTTCTCTTTACTCCCTTTCCTCCTCTTTTTACTTTCCTTTTCATTATTTCTGCTTCTTTTTTTTTCCCTCCCCTTCCCTCATTTTCCTTCTTCCCTTTCTCTTCCTCTCCCGTTCCCTTTCCTTTTTTCCGTTTTCTCCCTTCCTCCCTCCTTTTCCTTCCTCTCCTTCCCTCTCTTTTCCTTCCTTTTCCTTCCTTCCCTTTTCTCCCTCCCTCATTAATTTTCCTTCCACCTTTCCTGTCCCTCCCTTCCTCAATTTTCTTCCTTCCTTTCCCTACCTTTCTTCCTCATTTTCTTTCCTTCTTTTCTCTCCTTTCTCCCTTAATTTCTTCTCTCATCTCTCACTTTCCCCTTCATTTTCCCTCCTTTCCTTCTCTCCCTGTCTCCCTCATTTTCTTTCCATCCCTTTCCTCCCTTTCTCTTTCATTTTCCTTCCTTTCTCTTCCTTTCTTCCTTATTATTCTTTTTTCCTTTTCTCTCATTTTCCTTTATCCTTTTCTTTTTCCTCCTTATTTCTGTTTCTCTTCTTCCCTTCTCTCCCTCCCTCCCTTATTTTCCTCCCTTCCCATTTCTTCCTTTTCCCCTCATCTTCCTTCTTTCCTTTCCTTTCCTCCATCCCTCATTCTCCTTCCGTCCTTCCTCTCCCTCCCTTACTCATTTTCCTCCCTTCTTTTCTCTCCCTCTCCCTCTTCATTTTCCTCCATTCCTTTCTCTTCCTCTCTTACTTTTCTTCTTGTTTCTCTCTCCCTCCCTCCTTCATTTTCTTTCCCTCCCTTATTCTCCTTCCTCCCTTCTTTTCTCTCCCTCTCCCTCTTCATCTTCCTCAATTCCTTTCTCTTTCTTCCTCTCTTACTTTCCTTCTTTATTCTCTCTCTCCTTCCCTCCTTCATTTTCTTTCCCTCCCTTATTCTCCTTCCTCCCTTTATTTCTCTCTCCCTTCCTCATTTTCCTTCCTTCTCTTCTCTCCCTTTCTCCATCATTTTCTATCTCTCCTTTCTCCCCCTCCTTCTCTCCCTTATTATCCTTTCTTCCTTTCTCTCCCTCTCTACCTCCTTTTCCTTTCTTTCCTCTCCCTTGACTCCTGCCTCCCTGTCTTTGTTCCTTTCATTCTCTCTCCCTTTCCTTTGCTATGTTTCTTCCTCCCTCTCTTCCTTTTTTTTTTTTTTAGTCTCTTCCTTCCATCCTCCCTCCGTCTCTCTCTTCCATTTTTCTTTTCTCCCTTTTCTCTCCATTTTCCTCCTATCGCTTTTCTCTCCCTTCTTTGCAGAGTTCCGTTCTCCCTCCGTTTCCCTCCTTTTCCTCCCCTTTTCCCTCCCTTTATCCTTTTTTTTCTATCTTTCCTTCCCTCTGTCCCTCCCTCCTTCATTCTCTCCTCCTACCCTTTCCTCCCTCCATTCCTCCACTTTCTCCCTCCTTCCCTGCCATACTTCAATTCTTGCCTCCCTTCATATATCGTTCTCTCCGTCCCTTCCTTACCTCCCACCCTCCCTTCCTGCCTCCCTCCCTCTCTCTCTCTCTCTCTCTCTCTCTCTCTCTCTCTCTCTCTCTCTCTCTCTCTCTCTCTCTCCCTTCCTCCTCTCACACCCTCCCTTTATGGCTACGCGTACTTTTCTCCCTTTCCTCCGTCATCTCTCTCTCTCTCTCTCTCTCTCTCTCTCTCTCTCTCTCTCTCTCTCTCTCTCTCTCTCTCTCAGGTGTAAGGGTCATTGGGGAGGAAGGAAGTTACGCAGGAGGAGGAGGAGGAGGAGGAGGAGGAGGAGGAGAGGGAAAAGGAGGGCAGGGAGGAGAAATAGGAGGAGGAAGTGTTTATGAGTCACCTGTTTCATGTGGTTTCTCTCTCTCTCTCTCTCTCTCTCTCTCTCTCTCTCTCTCTCTCTCTCTCTCTCTCTCTCTCTCTTTTCCTACTACTACTACTACTACTACTACTACTACTACTACTACTACTACTACTACTACTACTACAACTAGCCGCACTGTCTATAGCAACAACATACATTCCCCCAAGAAGACCATGCCTGCCATACCCAGACACTCACAAATTATTATACAACAATCACCCCACACACATCATTGGCGACCTCAACGCCGAACACAGATCTTTTTATAGGAGCAGTGATTTGCGGGCTCTTTTTCATTATTTTTTTTTTTTGCCCTTGAGCTGTTTCCTTTACTTAAAAAAATAAGAAAAAATAACTGTCGGAATAAGTCTTGCAGTATTTATTCAAAATGGAAAAGCTATTTACCAAGGACGGAATTTCCCAACATTCTTCACTCAGAACACAGACACGACTCCCGACAGTGTCACATCCCGCAACAAAGCCTCACATGACGCAATAATTAACCCAGGACCACTCACCACCTCAGACCATTGGCTTATAATCATAACGCTGACAAGTGAAGCCATCACCACACCAACCCCAAAACCTATCATTTGAAGAAAGAAAACTGGAATAAACTAAAGGAAGAAGTGGAGCATGATATGAAAAAAAAAATATATCACATTAGACAGCAAATTAGAACAATGGTCATGGACAGCGATATTAGGTGGGGTTAGATACACGGGAGCTTAGGGTCAAAGGAGCTGCCTCGTACAGGCCTACCGGCTCTCTTCTTCTCTCCTGCGTTCAATGGTGCAGCATCATCGAAAAAGGAATAAATCACAACACACCAACAAACGCAACATAAAAAACAATATCAAGTCTACTCTTAAGACACTTAGAGCACCAATTCAAGCAACTACACCTACGGGCACAGGCACAAGGCTGGAACATCCAACAACACCTCCTTTACAGAACACTAAAAACAGAAATACAGCGTGAAAGTGAAACATTATACATATTAAAATGGTCTCTCTCTCTCTCTCTCTCTCTCTCTCTCTCTCTCTCTCTCTCTCTCTCTCTCTCTCTCTCTCTCTCTCTCTCTCTCTCTCTCTCTCTCTCTCTCTCTCTCTCTCTCTCAAAAATAAAAACAATGAGAGAAATCAGAAACAAAGAGGTAAACGGATTCCGCGCCGAAAACATTCTGCCGGCTTCCTGCCATCCCAGACTCAACAAACGGAGCCTTTGCGCCGTCACGGTGTTTACGATTAATTTAATATTCCCGTCTGGAGTTGTTCTGCAGTTGTCTGGAGTTGCCGCCCTCCCCCGCCTCGGCGGTGCTGGGGAGCGTCAGGGAGCCCAAGGTCTCCCTGGCGAGCGTCGCTGGGCTCAGGGGTTCCGGCAGGGCGTCTCGGCTCCCTCGGGGCGCCCATGGCGGTGCCATAGATCCCTAGTGTCCAGGGACGGGGGATGGGAGTGCGTTTGGTGTTGTGTGTTGGTGTGGGCGGGTCTTTTCTGGGGTGAAGGAGACTCATTCGTATCAGCACACATCACCAAGGAAAGGCGATTTCAGAACAACTCCACGACAGGGATATTACAGAAGAAACACCGAAAATAAGGAAAATAAACCAAAAGAACATCAGAAATAGGATAACACAGGAGAGGAATCCCAGGAAATAGATAAGATAGAAGCACAGATGAGAAAAGGAAAAATAAAACAAAAACACATTACAAAAATCCAGCATGAAGGCCTTTGGTGTGGTATATTGGTATGGGTGAGCCTTCTCTGGGGTGAAGGAGACTCAGCTGTAGCATGATACGGCACCAGGTAGAGGCGATGTAGATACTCTACATAACGCTGTCACACGACAAATACAGAGAAATAACACCGGAGACAGGATAATACAGAAAAGGAATGCCAGAAAAAAGAAATGATACAAAACACAACATTAGCAAAACGAACAACTTGGATTAAGGACTTTGGTGTGGTATGTTGGCACGGGTGAGCCTTCTCTGGGGTGAAGGAGACTCAGCTGTAGCAAGATACGGCACCAAGAAAAGCCGATATTGAAACAACACCAGAAAAAGGCAAATGAAGAAAGAGAAAACCAGCACAAGGAAAATACAGAAAAAAAGAACACCAGAAAAAAAATACGATAGAAACACAACATCTGTCGGAGTGGGATGCTGACCCTGACTTAATTGTCGGGGTGGGATGCTGACCCTGACTTAATTGTCGGGGTGGGATGCTGACCTCAGCTTGAATGTTGGGGTGGGATGCTGACCCTGACTTAATTGTTGGGGTGGGATGCTGACCCTGACTTAATTGTATGGGTGGGATGCTGACCCCAGCTTGAATGTTGGGGTGGGATGCAGACCCTGACGTAAATGTCGGGGTGGGATACTGACCTTTAAAGGAAGTTAGTTTTATCGACAAAGGAATCGACTTTTTGAGAAGAAAGAAAGGATGACGAGTTATTGCGACGTGTTTTTATCGACAAAGGAATCAACATTTTGGAAGCAGAGAAAGGAAAATATGGTTTTGAGTTGCTTTAGTTTCATCGACAAAGGAATCGACGTTTTGGAAACAAAGAAAGGAAAATATGGTTTTGAGATGGTTTAGTTTCACAGACAAAGGAATCGACGTTTTGGAAACAAAGAAAGGAAAATATGGTTTTGAGTTGGTTTATTTTCATCGGCAAGGGAATCGACGTTTTGGAAACAAAGAAAGGAAAATATGGTTTTGAGTTGGTTTAGTTTCATCGACAAGGGAATCGACGTTTTGGAAACAAAGAAAGGAAAATATGGTTTTGAGTTGCTTTAGTTTCATCGACAAAGGAATCAACATTTTGGAAACAAAGAAAGGATAACGAGTTATTGCGACGTGTTTTTATCGACAAAGGACAAAGATACGGCACCAGGTAGAGGCGATGTAGATTACACAACACTGTCACACGACAAATAAAGAAAAATAATACCGGAGACAGGATAATACAGAAAAGGAATACCAGGAAAAAGAAATCAGATACAAAACACAACATTAGCAAAACGATCAACTAGGATTAAGGACTTTGGTGTGGTATGTTGGCACGGGTGAGCCTTCTCTGGGGTGAAGGAGACTCAGCTGTAGCAAGATACGGCGTCACGAAAAGGCGATATAAATACTCCACACCACACCAGCACACGGGAAATAAAGAAAAATGACACCGGAGAAAGGGTAATGCAGAAAAAGAATACCAGGAAAAAGATCACATAGAAATACAACATCAACAATGGGTAAACAACAACAACAACAACGACAACAAAGTATACAAATAATAATCTAGCACACAGGCGTTTGGTGTGGTATGTTGGTACGGGCGAGGCTTCTCTGGGGTGAGGGAGACTCGTCTGTAGCAGGATACGGCACCAAGAAAAGCCGATATAGAAACACCAGAAAAAGAAAATGAAGAAAGAGAAAACCAGCACAAGGAAAATTATATAAAAGGAGAAAAGAACAAAAAGGAAAGAAAACATCAAAGAAGAAAAGAAAAAAGAAAAAGAAAAAGAAAAGGTAGGAAAGAAAAAAATAAACAAATAAATAAATAAATAAACAAATAAGTAAATAAATAAACATATAAATAAATAACCTTACAACTAACTATTTAATCAGCTCCTTCACTAATGAAGTATTTGTCTCATTGAAGATCGAGAAGAGACCTGTTAGACCAAAAATAAAGAGAAAAAAGATAAAGTTTAACAAAAACACCGAAAACATTTGATGAGGAATAGAAGGAAATGAATGTCACCCTAAATACGCTGTCATGTCTCCCGTTCTCTTTATATTGCTTACGAAAGAACTCTCTCTCTCTCTCTCTCTCTCTCTCTCTCTCTCTCTCTCTCTCTCAAAAAACAATGAGAGAAATCAGAAACAAAGAGGTAAACGGATTCCGCGCCGAAAACATTCTGCCGGCTTCCTGCCATCCCAGACTCGACAAACGGAGCCTTTGCGCCGTCACGGTGTTTACGATTAATTTAATATTCCCGTCTGGAGTTGTTCTGCAGTTGTCTGGAGTTCCCGCCCTCCCCCGCCTAGGCGGTGCTGGGGAGCGTCAGGGAGCCCAAGGTCTCCCTGGCGAGCGTCGCGGGGCTCAGGGGTTCCGGCAGGGCGTCTCGGCTCCCTCGGGGCGCCCATGGCGGTGCCGTAGATCCCGAGTGTCCAGGGACGGGGGATGGGAGTGCGTTTGGTGTTGTGTGTTGGTGTGGGCGGGTCTTTTCTGGGGTGAAGGAGACTCATTCGTATCAGCACACAGCACCAAGGAAAGGCGATTTCAGAACAACTCCACGACAGGGATATTACAGAAGAAACACCGAAAATAAGGAAAATAAACCAAAAGAACATCAGAAATAGGATAACACAGGAGAGGAATCCCAGGAAATAGATAAAATAGAAGCACAGATGAGAAAAGGAAAAATAAAACAAAAACACATTAAAAAAATCCAGCATGAAGGCCTTTGGTGTGGTATATTGGTATGGGTGAGCCTTCTCTGGGGTGAAGGAGACTCAGCTGTAGCAAGATACGGCACCAAGAAAAGCCGATATAGAAACAACACCAGAAAAAGGCAAATGAAGAAAGAGAAAACCAGCACAAGGAAAATACAGAAAAAAGAACACCAGAAAAAAAAATACGATAGAAACACAACATCTGTCGGAGTGGGATGCTGACCCTGACTTAATTGTCGGGGTGGGATGCTGACCTCAGCTTGAATGTTGGGGTGGGATGCTGACCCTGACTTAATTGTCGGGGTGGGATGCTGACCCTGACTTAATTGTCGGGGTGGGATGCTGACCCCAGCTTGAATGTTGGGGTGGGATGCTGACCCTGACGTAAATGTCGGGGTGGGATACTGACCTTTAAAAGAAGTTAGTTTTATCGACAAAGGAATCGACTTTTTGAGAAGAAAGAAAGGATGACGAGTTATTGCGACGTGTTTTTATCGACAAAGGAATCAACATTTTGGAAACAAAGAAAGGAAAATATGGTTTTGAGTTGCTTTAGTTTCATCGAGAAGGGAATCGACGTTTTGGAAACAAAGAAAGGAAAATATGGTTTTGAGTTGGTTTAGTTTCATCGACAAGGGAATCGACGTTTTGGAAACAAAGAAAGGAAAATATGGTTTTGAGTTGGTTTAGTTTCATCGACAAGGGAATCGACGTTTTGGAAACAAAGAAAGGAAAATATGGTTTTGAGTTGGTTTAGTTTCATCGACAAAGGAATCGACGTTTTGGAAACAAAGAAAGGAAAATATGGTTTTGAGTTGGTTTAGTTTCATCGACAAAGGAATCAACATTTTGGAAACAAAAAAATGATAACGAGTTATTGCGACGTGTTTTTATCGACAAAGGACAAAGATACGGCACCAGGCAGAGGCGATGTAGATACTCTACACAACACTGTCACACGACAAATAAAGAAAAATAATACCGGAGACAGGATAATACAGAAAAGGAATACCAGGAAAAAGAAATCAGATACCAAACACAACATTAGCAAAACGAACAACTAGGATTAAGGACTTTGGTGTGGTATGTTGGCACGGGTGAGCCTTCTCTGGGGTGAAGGAGACTCAGCTGTAGCAAGGCGATGTAAATCCTCCACACCACACCAGCACATGAGAAATAAAGAAAAATGACACCGGAGAAAGGGTAATGCAGAAAAAGAATACCAGGAAAAAGATCACATAGAAACACATCAACAATGGGTAAACAACAACAACAACAACAACAACAACAACAAAGTATACAAATAATAATCTAGCACACAGGCGTTTGGTGTGGTATGTTGGTACGGGCGAGGCTTCTCTGGGGTGAGGGAGACTCGTCTGTAGCAGGATACGGCACCAAGAAAAGCCGATATAGAAACACCAGAAAAAGAAAATGAAGAAAGAGAAAACCAGCACAAGGAAAATACAGAAAAAAGAACACCAGAAAAAAGAATGCGATAGAAACACAACATCTTAAAAAGGAAAAAGTCATCATCCACATTTTCGGCTCTCAATAACATCAAGAAAATGACGAGTGGGTCTCTTCCTTGGTGAAAGAGGCTCACCCGGACCAAAGGACATCGCAAGAGGGGGATGAAAATAAGAACATCAAGAATAGAAAGTTTTATAAAAGGAGAAAAGAACAAAAAGAAAAAAAAACATCAAAGAAGAAAAGAAAAAGAAAAAGAAAACATAGGAAAGAAGAAAATAAACTAATTAATAAATAAACATATAAATAAATAACCTTACAACTAACTATTTAATCAGCTCCTTCACTAATTAAGTATTTGTCTCATTGAAGATCGAGAAGAGACCTGTTAGACCAAAAATAAAGAGAAAAAAGATAAAGTTTAACAAAAACACCGAAAACATTTGATGAGGAATAGAAGGAAATGAATGTCACCCTAAATACGCTGTCATGTCTCCCGTTCTCTTTATATTGCTTACGAAAGAAGAACTCTCTCTCTCTCTCTCTCAAAAAACAATGAGAGAAATCAGAAACAAAGAGGTAAACGGATGCCGCGCCGAAAACATTCTGCCGGCTTCCTGCCATCCCAGACTCGACAAACGGAGCCTTTGCGCCGTCACGGTGTTTACGATTAATTTAATATTCCCGTCTGGAGTTGTTCTGCAGTTGTCTGGAGTTCCCGCCCTCCTCCGCCTCGGCGGTGCTGGGGAGCGTCAGGGAGCCCAAGGTCTCCCTGGCGAGCGTCGCGGGGCTCAGGGGTTCCGGCAGGGCGTCTCGGCTCCCTCGGGGCGCCCATGGCGGTGCCGTAGATCCCGAGTGTCCAGGGACGGGGGATGGGAGTGCGTTTGGTGTTGTGTGTTGGTGTGGGCGGGTCTTTTCTGGGGTGAAGGAGACTCATTCGTATCAGCACACATCACCAAGGAAAGGCGATTTCAGAACAACTCCAGGACAGGGATATTACAGAAGAAACACCGAAAATAAGGAAAATAAACCAAAAGAACATCAGAAATAGGATAACACAGGAGAGGAATCCCAGGAAATAGATAAAATAGAAGCACTGATGAGAAAAGGAAAAATAAAACAAAAACACATTACAAAAATCCAGCATGAAGGCCTTTGGTGTGGTATATTGGTATGGGTGAGCCTTCTCTGGGGTGAAGGAGACTCAGCTGTAGCAAGATACGGCACCAGGTAGAGGCGATGTAGATACTCTACACAACACTGTCACACGATAAATACAGATAAATAACACCGGAGACAGGATAATACAGAAAAGGAATGCCAGAAAAAAGAAATGATACAAAACAGAACATTAGCAAAACGAACAACTTGGATTAAGGACTTTGGTGTGGTATGTTGGCACGGGTGAGCCTTCTCTGGGGTGAAGGAGACTCAGCTGTAGCAAGATACGGCACCAAGAAAAGCCGATATTGAAACAACACCAGAAAAAGGCAAATGAAGAAAGAGAAAACCAGTACAAAGAAAATACAGAAAAAAGAACACCAGAAAAAAATACGATAGAAACACAACATCTGTCGGAGTGGGATGCTGACCCTGACTTAATTGTCGGGGTGGGATGCTGACCCTGACTTAATTGTCGGGGTGGGATGCTGACCTCAGCTTGAATGTTGGGGTGGGATGCTGACCCTGACTTAATTGATGGGGTGGGATGCTGACCCTGACTTAATTGTCGGGGTGGGATGCTGACCTCAGCTTGAATGTTGGGGTGGGATGCTGACCCTGACTTAATTGTTGGGGTGGGATGCTGACCCTGACTTAATTGTCGGGGTGGGATGCTGACCCCAGCTTGAATGTTGGGGTGGGATGCAGACCCTGACGTAAATGTCGGGGTGGGATGCTGACCTTTAAAGGAAGTTAGTTTTATCGACAAAGGAATCGACTTTTTGAGAAGAAAGAAAGGATGACGAGTTATTGCGACGTGTTTTTATCGACAAAGGAATCAACATTTTGGAAACAAAGAAAGGAAAATATTGTTTTGAGTTGCTTTAGTTTCATCGACAAAGGAATTGATGTTTTGGAAACAGAGAAAGGAAAATATTGTTTTGAGTTGCTTTAGTTTCATCGACAAAGGAATTGATGTTTTGGAAACAGAGAAAGGAAAATATTGTTTTGAGTTGGTTTAGTTTCACAGACAAAGGAATCGACGTTTTGGAAACAAAGAAAGGAAAATATTGTTTTGAGTTGGTTTAGTTTTATCGACAAAGGAATCGATGTTTTGGAAACAGAGAAAGGAAAATATGGTTTTGAGATGGTTTAGTTTCACAGACAAAGGAATCAACATTTTGGAAACAAAGAAAGGAAAATATGGTTTTGAGTTGGTTTAGTTTTATCGACAAAGGAATCAATGTTTTGGAAACAAAGAAAGGAAAATATGGTTTTGAGTTGGTTTAGTTTCATCGACAAAGGAATCAATGTTTTGGAAACAAAGAAAGGAAAATATGGTTTTGAGTTGGTTTAGTTTTATCGACAAAGGAATCAATGTTTTGGAAACAAAGAAAGGAATATATGGTTTTGAGTTGGTTTAGTTTCATCGACAAAGGAATCAATGTTTTGGAAACAAAGAAAGGAAAATATGGTTTTGAGTTGGTTTAGTTTCATCGACAAAGTAATCAACATTTTGGAAACAAAGAAAGGATAACGAGTTATTGCGACGTGTTTTTATCGACAAAGGACAAAGATACGGCACCAGGTAGAGGCGATGTAGATTACACAACACTGTCACACGACAAATAAAGAAAAATAATACCGGAGACAGGATAATACAGAAAAGGAATACCAGGAAAAAGAAATCAGATACAAAACACAACATTAGCAAAACGAACAACTAGGATTAAGGACTTTGGTGTGGTATGTTGGCACGGGTGAGCCTTCTCTGGGGTGAAGGAGACTCAGCTGTAGCAAGGCGATGTAAATCCTCCACACCACACCAGCACACGAGAAATAAAGAAAAATGACACCGGAGAAAGGGTAATGCAGAAAAAGAATACCAGGAAAAAGATCACATAGAAACACATCAACAATGGGTAAACAACAACAACAACGACAACAACGACAACAAAAAAGTATACAATTAATAATCAAGCACACAGGCGTTTGGTGTGGTATGTTGGTACGGGCGAGGCTTCTCTGGGGTGAAGGAGACTCGTCTGTAGCAGGATACGGCACCAAGAAAAGCCGATATTGAAACACCAGAAAAAGGAAAATGAAGAAAGAGAAAACCAGCACAAGGAAAATACAGAAAAAAGAACACCAGAAAAAAGAATGCGATAGAAACACAACATCTTAAAAAGGAAAAAGTCATCATCCACATTTTCGGCTCTCAGTAACATCAAGAAAATGACGAGTGGGTCTCTTCCTTGGTGAAAGAGGCTCACCCGGACCAAAGGACATCGCAAGAGGGGGATGAAAATAAGAACATCAAGAATAGAAAATTATATAAAAAGAGAAAAAAACAAAAAGAAAAGAAAACATCAAAGAAGAAAAGAAAAAGAAAAAGAAAACATAGGAAAGAAGAAAATAAACTAATTAATTAATAAATAAATAAATATATAAATAAATAACCTTACAACTAACTATTTAATCAGCTCCTTCACTAATTAAGTATTTGTCTCATTGAAGATCGAGAAGAGACCTGTTAGACCAAAAATAAAGAGAAAAAAGATAAAGTTTAACAAAAACACCGAAAACATTTGATGAGGAATAGAAGGAAATGAATATCACCCTAAATACGCTGTCATGTCTCCCGTTCTCTTTATATTGCTTACGAAAGAAGAACTCTCTCTTTCTCAAAAAACAATGAGAGAAATCAGAAACAAAGAGGTAAACGGATGCCGCGCCGAAAACATTCTGCCGGCTTCCTGCCATCCCAGACTCGACAAACGGAGCCTTTGCGCCGTCACGGTGTTTACGATTAATTTAATATTCCCGTCTGGAGTTGTTCTGCAGTTGTCTGGAGTTCCCGCCCTCCCCCGCCTCGGCGGTGCTGGGGAGCGTCAGGGAGGCCCAAGGTCTCCCTGGCGAGCGTCGCGGGGCTCATGGGTTCCGGCAGGGCGTCTCGGCTCCCTCGGGGCGCCCATGGCGGTGCCGTAGATCCCTAGTGTCCAGGGACGGGGGATGGGAGTGCGTTTGGTGTTGTGTGTTGGTGTGGGCGGGTCTTTTCTGGGGTGAAGGAGACTCATTCGTATCAGCACACAGCACCAAGGAAAGGCGATTTCAGAACAACTCCACGACAGGGATATTACAGAAGAAACACCGAAAATAAGGAAAATAAACCAAAAGAACATCAGAAATAGGATAACACATGAGAGGAATCCCAGGAAATAGATAAAATAGAAGCACAGATGAGAAAAGGAAAAATAAAACAAAAACACATTAAAAAAATCCAGCATGAAGGCCTTTGGTGTGGTATATTGGTATGGGTGAGCCTTCTCTGGGGTGAAGGAGACTCAGCTGTAGCAAGATACGGCACCAAGAAAAGCCGATATAGAAACAACACCAGAAAAAGGCAAATGAAGAAAGAGAAAACCAGCACAAGGAAAATACAGAAAAAAGAACACCAGAAAAAAAAATACGATAGAAACACATCTGTCGGAGTGGGATGCTGACCCTGACTTAATTGTCGGGGTGGGATGCTGACCCTGACTTAATTGTCGGGGTGGGATGCTGACCTCAGCTTGAATGTTGGGGTGGGATGCTGACCCTGACATAATTGTCGGGGTGGGATGCTGACCCTGACTTAATTGTCGGGGTGGGATGCTGACCCCAGCTTGAATGTTGGGGTGGGATGCTGACCCTGACGTAAATGTCGGGGTGGGATACTGACCTTTAAAAGAAGTTAGTTTTATCGACAAAGGAATCGACTTTTTGAGAAGAAAGAAAGGATGACGAGTTATTGCGACGTGTTTTTATCGACAAAGGAATCAACATTTTGGAAACAAAGAAAGGAAAATATGGTTTTGAGTTGCTTTAGTTTCATCGAGAAGGGAATCGACGTTTTGGAAACAAAGAAAGGAAAATATGGTTTTGAGATGGTTTAGTTTCACAGACAAAGGAATCGACGTTTTGGAAACAAAGAAAGGAAAATATGGTTTTGAGTTGCTTTAGTTTCATCGACAAGGGAACCGACGTTTTGGAAACAAAGAAAGGAAAATATGGTTTTGAGTTGCTTTAGTTTCATCGACAAGGGAATCGACGTTTTGGAAACAAAGAAAGGAAAATATGGTTTTGAGTTGCTTTAGTTTCATCGACAAGGGAATCGACGTTTTGGAAACAAAGAAAGGAAAATATGGTTTTGAGTTGCTTTAGTTTCATCGACAAGGGAATCGACGTTTTGGAAACAAAGAAAGGAAAATATGGTTTTGAGTTGCTTTAGTTTCATCGATAAAGGAATCGACGTTTTGGAAACAAAGAAAGAAAAATATGATTTTGAGTTGGTTTAGTTTCATCGACAAAGGAATCAACATTTTGGAAACAAAGAAAGGATAGGTAACGAGTTATTGCGACGTGTTTTTATCGACAAAGGACAAAGATACGGCACCAGGCAGAGGCGATGTAGATACTCTACACAACACTGTCACACGACAAATAAAGAAAAATAATACCGGAGACAGGATAATACAGAAAAGGAATACCAGGAAAAAGAAATCAGATACAAAACACAACATTAGCAAAACGAACAACTAGGATTAAGGACTTTGGTGAGGTATGTTGGCACGGGTGAGCCTTCTCTGGGGTGAAGGAGACTCAGCTGTAGCAAGGCGATATAAATCCTCCACACCACACCAGCACACGAGAAATAAAGAAAAATGACACCGGAGAAAGGGTAATGCAGAAAAAGAATACCAGGAAAAAGATCACATAGAAACACTACATCAACAATGGGTAAACAACAACAACGACAACAACAAAGTATACAAATA
>NC_066539.1:3863018-3883018 GCF_024679095.1 Eriocheir sinensis
AAGAGTTATGTTATGTTATGCTACGTCTAAACCTTGATATATTACCTTGCATTGTGGTATGGGAGACAGGGTTGCAAGGAGGGTCCCAGGTAAAAGAGAGAGGATGGAAGGAGGAGAGCTTATTGTCATGCTATGTTGCGTCGCATTTTTATGGCTGGGAGGTAAAAAAAAGAGGGTGACAGGTAGGAAGAGACGAGGCAGGGAGAGGGGGTGGGAGGAAAGATAGAGAGGGAGAGAGAGAGAGAGGGAGGAAGAGAGAGAGAGAGTATCCTGTGTTTTGTTATGTTATGCTATGTCAACATCAGATAATGCTGTGTTGTAATGTCTAGCGGTGTTGGAAATAGCGTGACAGGTAGAGGGGAGGTTAGGTAGGGGCAGGTAAAGAGCAGGGAAGGGAAGGAAGGGGAGGGAGGGATAGGGGGGTAAGGGAGAAAGGGAGAGAGATTACCTTACGTTTGGTTGTGATTCCATGTCTGCACCGGCTTATGTTATGAAGGATTATTAGCGTGATAGGCAAGCTACAGGTGAAAGAAGGAAAGATGGGAGAGAAAGGCAGTGGAAAGGGAGGGAAGGTCTGGGGAGAGAGAGAGAGAGGGAGAGAGAGAGAGAGTACCTGATATTTTGTTATGTTATGGCATGTCGACACCAGATTATGTTATATCGAGTCATTAGTTTAACAGGCACAGGTAGAGGCCACGTTAGGCAAAGGGGAGGGAAGGAAAAGGAGGGAGGGAAGATCTGGGGGAGAGGGTACATTATGTTTTGTTCTAATGCTATGTCTACACCAATTTATGTTATGCCGTGTTAGTATCGTGAGAGGTACAGGGAGTAGGCAAACTAGGCAGGGAGGGAGAGGGGAAGGCAGGGAGAGAGGGACTGGAGGGAGAGGGGGAGGGAGGGATTGTGTTTCGTAATGTTATGCCATGTCTGCACCCAATAATGTTATGCCGGCAAATTAACGTGACAAGTACAGGTAGAGAACATGGTAGGCAGGGAGAGGGGAAGGCAGGTGGAGGGAGAGAGAAGGAGGGGGAGAGGGAGTACTGTTAACTTTACCGTGTTATGCCGGGTTATTAGCGTATGCAGGTAAAGCACAGGCTAGACAGGAAGAGGAGGGGCGGGGGAGGGGTAAGGACGGGCTGTGGGAAGAGGGAGAGAGTAAGGGGGGGAGAGAGTACTTAATGTTTTGTTGTGTTATGAAATGTCAACACCAGCTTACATTATACCAGGTCATTATCGTAACAGGTACAGGTGAAGGGCAGGTTACACGGGGAGAGGGGAAGGCAGGGGGAGTGAGGGAGGGGCAGCAGGGAGAGAGAGAGAGAGAGGGGGAGTGAGGTGCGCGTGCAAGATTAATAGCCATCAGCTGTTGTATGATGGTGGGGTGCCGGGGACGGGCGGAGGGCGGCGAGTGGCAACCTAGCGAGGCGACCACGGGCGGAAGAGCGCATGAGCTGCCCTGAGGAGGAGGAGGAAGAGGAAAGAGGGGGAGGAGGAGGAAGAGGAGGAGGAGGAAGGCGTATAGAGTATAGACATGTCACGGGAATGAGG
Source organism: Eriocheir sinensis (assembly GCF_024679095.1). Lineage (NCBI taxonomy): Eukaryota > Metazoa > Arthropoda > Malacostraca > Decapoda > Varunidae > Eriocheir > Eriocheir sinensis. The sequence continues at coordinate 3,864,570 of NC_066539.1, forward strand.
AGGAAGAGGACGTAGCCTGAAGGAGTGGGAGGAGGAGGAAGAGGAGTGGGAGGTGGAAGAAGAGGAGGAGGAGGTGAAGGAAGAGGTGTAAACTATATATAGCTGAGAGCGAAGAGGAGGAGGAGGAGGAGGAAGAGGAGCAGTAGGTTTGTCAGGGGTTCTTGTAGGCGCAGGAGAAATAGTAGCAGTAGTAGTAGTAGTAGTAGTAGTAGGAGGAGGAGGAGGAGGAGGCTTGTCAGGGGAAGGAGAAGGAGGAGGAGAGTAACAGGAACCCACAGCCTAGCAGACGACGCCGTATTGTGAGTGCCTAGCGGGGAAGGGAGGTCCGAGCTCCGAGGTTCAGTCTTGTGGCAACCTCTGGCCACGACAGACGGGTGGGTGTGCGCTGCGTCCCGCCCATCGATTACTCAGTGCATCGCCCCTTCACACGCACGCAACGCAGCACGCACGTGAGCCGCGGACAGGGATTGAGTGCGAGGTGTGAGGAGGATAGAAGAGACCTATAGTGGCGGCTTGGCGAACAGGATACACGAACGAGAGGAGGAAAAGGTGGGCGTGTGTGTATGTGTGTATGTATGTATGTATGTATGAGTGTGTGTGTGTGTGTGTGTGTGTGTGTGTGTGTGTGTGTGTCCCTCCCAACACGTGGTGCCTCATGTGGGGAGAGAGTGGGGAGGGGAGTGCCATATATGAGGGGGGGGCGTGTCCCTCACTCGCTCTCTCTCATGACAGGTGCACAAGTGGTGAGAGAGAGAGAGAGAGAGAGAGAGAGAGAGAGAGAGAGAGAGAGAGAGAGAGAGAGAGAGAGAGAGAGAGAGAGGTGGTTTGTTTTGGTCCCGTCGTCACCACCACCACCACACCACCACCGCCGCCGCCGCCGCTTAGTAACGTGAGGGAATGTAAACAAAAAACACGTGGGTCTGAGTGAGTCATTCATCACCTCCTTACACCTGTCACCCTCCTTCGATGACTGAATGAGTAGTGAGGGGTGAGTGAGGGGGTGATTGAGTGACCCTTACCTCACCATAACACACTCACTCACTCCCCCTCTACTCCCTTACTTTTGCCTTACCTTTCTCCCTTATCCTTCTCCCTAACTCTACTCCTTATCCTGTTCCTTCCCTCCATCTTAGTGAGTGAAGGAAAAACGTGTTCTTTACCTCCTTTACCTCAATGAATGAATGAAGTGGAGGAGTGAATGAATAACTCTTACCCACACACACACACACACACACACACACACACTCCTTTAACCTCTGTTCTGGAGCAGTAAGTAGCGGGCCTTTTTTTTTTTTTCATTACGCCCTTGCACTGTCTCCATAGCTGTAAAACACACACACACACACACACACACACACACACACACACATACACACACACACACACTCATACATACATACATACAAACACGCCCACCCTTTCCTACTTTCGTTCGTATATCCGTTCGTACTCCGTGACTTTCTCCCTTAATTAATACTCCCTTACCTTTCTTACAGTAAAAAATAATGTCTTACCTTCCTCCCTTAATTAATGACTGAATGAGGTAGTGAGTGAGTGAGTGAGTGAGTGAGTGCTTTACTACAACACAATGATTTACTCCCTCACTCTTCTTTAACCCTTATCCTTCTCCTTCAAACTAAGTGGGAGCATACGACTGGGGGTGCGTTGCTACACTCATCGCCGCCTCCACCCTTGACGGTCCCCCCGGGCAAGGCCTCACGCAGCTACCCTACCCATCCCAAGCCCCCTTCTTAGTGAGTGAGGGAGAAGACTCATACCTCCCTGCCTAGTGACGGAATGAATGAGTGATGGAATGAGTGAGGGAGTGGATGAGTGACTCTTACCTAAATAAAAATCACTGACTCCCTCCCTCACTACCCTCTTACCCCTCTCCCTTACCCTACCCCTTACTATACATATACATTCTTACCTCCCTGCTTGCATGACTGAATGAAGGAGTGAGCGAGTGAGTGAGGGAGTGGATGAGTGACTCTTACCTAACTAAAAATCACTGACTCCCTCCCTCACTACCCTCTTACCCCTCTCCCTTACCCTACTCCTTACTATACACATACCTTCTTACCTCCCTGCTTGCATGACTGAATGAAGGAGTGAGCGAGTGAGTGAGGGAGTGGATGAGTGACTTACCTAACTAAAAATCACTGACTCCCTCCCTCACTACCCTCTTACCCCTCTCCCTTACCCTACCCCTTACTATACATATACATTCTTACCTCCCTGCCTGCATGACTGAATGAAGGAGTGACCGAGTGAATGAGGGAGTGAATGAAAGACCTTTACTATAACACTGACTTACTCCATTGCCTTACTCCCTTACTCCCTTACTCTTCTTATTGTACAAATGTCTTCTTTCCTCCCTGCCTCGATGACCGAATGAAAGAGTGAGGGAGTGGATGAGTGACCCTTACCTTACTTTATCTCCCTGATTTGCTATACTCCCTTCCCCTTCTCCCTTACCCAACTCCTTGTCGTTCAAATGTCTTCTTACCTCCCTTGATGACTGAATGAATGAGGGAGGGAGTGTGTGAGTGAATGAGTGAGCATTACCTTACTCTAACTCCCTGACTTACTCCCTCACTACTCCTTTACCTGTCTCTCTTATCCTACTCCTTCTCACCGTACTCCTTTCCTCCCTTCTTTAGTGAGCGAGCTAATGAATGTTCTCTTACCGTAATGAAAATAGGAGGTAAATTAAGGCCATATCCATCATGCTAATTAGCGCAAATAGGTTCAGTAAAATAATTGGAGGTGGTGTGGAATTCAAAGAAGGCGTAAAACGGTATAAAAGCTGCCGTGTTTTTTTGTTTTATTTTTTGCCTTTCCTTCTTTTGTTCTCTACTTTCTTTCTCTTCGTCATTTCCTCCTTTCTCTCTTGCTTCCTTCCTACTTTCCTGCCTTCCTTCTATTCTTCCTTTCTTCCTTCCTTTCTTCTTTCCTCCTTTCCATATCTCATTAACCCTAAGACGGCGGGTGAACTCTATATAGACGGTCCAAAATTCAGACAATCAGTTTTGTGTGGCAGAAATATAACAACACTTCCAGACTGCGGCAGAATCCATACATAGACGATAGTTAAAACACCTCTTGTGCGGCGTAACTATATTTATGGTGCGGTCCCAAGTTCGGCAGTGACTATATAGAAATGAGTCATATTGGGGGAGCTGCTCTTTAAATATGGCCGCCTTCTAAGGGTTAAGGGGGCGAGTGATTTGAGTGATTTGAGTGGTTTGAGTGGTTTGAGTGGTATGTCCAGTTTTCGCCTTAGTGCTTGTTTATCATATTTTCTTGTCTCCCTCAATCAATACATCAATGAATACCGCATGATGTTTTGGGCTTACTCTTGACCTTTGCCTGATATGAAGGAATTAATTGACACCGGGCAAGAGGAGGAGGAGGAGGAGGAGGAGGAGGAGGTCAAGTTATATCTCTCATTCTTTCTTCATCTCTTATCTTTCGCCCTTTCTTGCTACCTTCCTTCCTTCCCACTCCCATTCCTTTCTTTATTCTCTCCTTCCTTCTATCTTCCTGTCTTTTTCTTTTTCCTCTATTTCTCCCTTGCCAGCTTGCCTCCTTCTGACTTCATTTCTTTTTCTGTTATTTCCTTCTTTTAATCTTCCTATCCTTCCTTTCTTTCTTTATTTTGTCTTTTCTTCTTTTCCTCTCTACTTTTTTTCTCTTCTTCATTTCTTCTCTTCTCTCTTCCTTCCTTTCTTTATTCCGTCCTCCCTTCCTTTCTTGCTTCCTTCCTTCTTTCCTCCTTTCCTTCCATCCATCCATCCATCCATCCAACCTTCCTAATTACCCTTTCTCTTCCATTTCTTCCTTTCTCCTTTCTTCCTTTTCCCTTCCTTCCTTCCTTTCTGTCCTACCTTTTTTTTTTCCCCCTTCATATCTTCCTTCTCCGTACCTTACCTTTCCTTATTACGCGCGGCCTTGGGAAAGACGAGGAGGAAGACGAGAAGGAGGAGGAGGAGGAGGAGGAAGAGGAGGAGGAGGAAGAAGATATTTGCATCTTAAACATTGGGAAAGTTGTTCATGCGTGTGTTTGTTTGTTTGTTTGCTTAACTTTGATTCTGTGTGTGTGTGTGTGTGTGTGTGTGTGTGAGAGAGAGAGAGAGAGAGAGAGAGAGAGAGAGAGAGAGAGAGAGAGTTTGAAAAAGAAGAGAGAAAAAAAGATCCATGATAATACTACATAAAAAAAAGAAGAGAAAAAAACCCGTGAATTATTTCCTTTCTATTATTGTTACCCTAAAAAAAACTTCCCTGGAGGAGCAAACTTCCCTGCCGGAGGAGACGCAGCGGCGGCCCCGTGTACTCTAAACTTCCTGGCAGGAGGCTGAAACTTGGCCCTCGCCTGGCACCCCACGGCTCAGCGGGGCTCCGGGGCGTAAATTGTGTCTGTCTGTCTGTCTGTTTTCCTTGCTGTCTGCCAGGGTCTGTCTGTCTGTTTGGCATCACGGTTCTAAAGGAGGAGGAAAAGGAAGAGGAGGAGGGAGGCACGAGTTTTTGTGAGGAGAAATAATGAGGAAAAGAAAAAAAGAAATATATGTGAGCTTATGTGAGGAGCGGGAGTAGTAGTAGAAGTAGGAATAGGAGGAGGAGGAAGAGAAAGGGGAGAAGGAGGAGGAAGAAGAGGAAGGAGAGGTGAGGTTAGGTGAGGAGGGAGGAGGGAGAGATGAACTTTCGTCTTATGTTATGCTGTGTGGCGGGGAGGCCGTGTTATGTTATGCTATGTTATTGTCATGTTATGCTATGTGAAGGCAACGTTAGGCTCTATTATGTTATGTTATTCCATGTTACTCCGTTCTTGTCTCACTCAATCACTTCTCTGCAACTTGTTTTTCATCTTCCTTCCTTTATCATCTCTCTTCCTTCTCTTCTCATGTTTCCTCTTCCTTCTTTCTTTCATTATCTCTCTTCCTTCTCTTCCTGTATTTCCTTCTTCCTTCCTCTCCTTCCTTTCATATTACTTCTACTCCGCTGTTTCCTCAATCACACTGGCTTTTTTCCTTCATCTTCCTTCTTTCACTATCTCTTCCTTCTCTTCCTAAACTCCTTCTTTCTCCCTCTCCTTCCTGTCTCGTTCCTCCTCTTTTGTTACTCCTTAAATCACTTCCCTGCCTCACTTCTTTTCGTCTTCCTTCGCTGATTGACTCTCTGACTCTCTGGCTCTCTTCCCTCCCTTCCTCTTTCTTCCTTTCCTATAGCTCCCTTTCGTCTTACTCTTCTGCTGTTAGATCCTCAATACCTTCTCTGTCTGGCTTTATTTCACCTCCTTCGTGGCTGACTGGTTGACTGGATGGCTGACTCTTTTTCTTCTTTCAATTCTCCCTTCTTTCTCTTCTTCGTCTCCTCTTAGTTCCTCAACCCTTTCTTCCACTTTCTCTTCCTCACTCCCTCCGATTTTCCGTTCTTCCTCTCTCTCGCTTCCTCCCTCTCTCTCCCTTTTTCTTCCAGTTTTTTCTTTCTTCCACTCTCGCCCTTCCTCCCTTTCTCCCCCTTTCCCCGCCTCCACTCTCTCCCTTCTTCACGCCCTCCCCCTCTCCTCCCTGCTTTCTTTACTCTCTCTTCCTCACTCCTTCCCCCTCTCCCTTCTTCTACTCTCTCCCTTTCTATCCCTCACCCTTATCTTTCTTCTTAGACTATCTCCCTTTCTCACTCTCTTCTTCTTTTCCTTTATCTTCCACTCTCTCTTTTTCTCTCCCTCCCCCTTTCTCTTCTCCCACTCTTTCCCTTTCTGTCCCTCATCCTTTCCCTTCATTCACCCTCTCCCCCTCTCCTTTTTTCTTAGACTCTCTCCCTCCCTTCCTCCCTCCCTTTCTCCCTTTCACACTTTTCTTCTCCAACTCCTCTCCCTCTTCCCTCCTCCCCCTTCCCTTCCTCTTCCCTCCCTTTCCTCCCTTCTTCGTAGATATACTTGTCAGACCAAGGAAGACATTCTCTTGTATAACTCTTTCTTGCCTTCCCGTATGGCTGGAGGCTAGAGTGTGTGTGTGTTGGGGGTGAAGGAGTTATCAAGATAATCGTCTCTCTCTCTCTCTCTCTCTCTCTCTCTCTCTCTCTCTCTCTCTCTCTCTCTCTCTCTCTCTCTCTCTCTCTCTCTCTCTCTCTCTCTCTCTCTCTCTCTCTCTCTCTCTCTCTCTCTCTCTCTCTCTCTCTCTTGATCTGCTGTCTCCATCTATCTATCTATCTATCTATCAATCTATCTATCTGTATATCATTCTCTTTATATCAATTTACCAACCTATCTCTTTCACACTTACAAACAAACAAACAAACAAACAAACAAACAAACAGACAATTAAACGGAACGCGCTCTCCATTATCTCAAATTTTCACACAAGAACATTTTTTTTTTAATTTTCCAACTTTTTTTTAATTTACCAACTTTTTCTTTTTAAATTTTCAACTTTTTCTTTTTAATTTTCCAACTTCTCGGTTTAGTTCCTATGATTGGCTCGCTCTTCTGTGTCCTTTCCCTTCCTTTCTCTTACCCTCGAAAAGTTTGGGAGTGTTCATTACTGGAGGAAGAGAAGTAGATTGACAGACAGACAGACAGAGACAGATAGATAGATTAATATAGATAGATAGACAGACAGAGACAGAAAAAGACGGACGTAAATATACACAATCAGTTTACATTTATCACTTTTTTCTTTTTTCTTCTTCTTTTTCTTTGTTTCTTCTCCTCCTCCTCAGACACAAATATAGACAGGGACAAGGAGACAGACATATAGACAGACAGACATATAGATTGACATAGAAATACAAGGAACCATTCACTTATACTTACATACATACATAAATACATACATACATACATACATATATACGTTCATACATACATATATACGGACTTGTTTTGTAATTTGTTTTAGGCCTTGAGTTACCCCCTTCAGTGTAATAAAAATTCATACACACACACACACACACACACACACACACACACACACACACACACACACACACACACACACGTAAAGAAAAATGCAAATAAAGATAAAATGCTAAGAGTCTGAAGAGGAAGTACTCTAAGGAGGAAGAAGAGAATCAGGAGGAGGAGGAGGAGGAGGAGGAGGAGGAGGAGAGGAGTGTAGGAAGAGGATGAGCAGGAGAGGAGCATAGAAAAAAAATAGCGAGGAGAGGAAATATAAAAGAAGAACAAGAAGAAGGAGGAGGAGGAGAAAGAGGAAGAGTAAGAGGAAGACCTAAAAAAAAAACAAGAAGAGGAAGAGGAAAAGGAAGAGGAAGAAATATAATTATGTAAAGCGAAAATATGTCTTCTGAAGTGGGTCGTGTGTGTGTGTGTGTGTGTGAGAGAGAGAGAGAGAGAGAGAGAGAGAGAGAGAGAGAGAGAGAGAGAGAGAGAGAGAGAGAGAGAGAGAGAGAGAGAGAGAGAGAGAGAGAGACCCACATAAATGTTTTCCATCATCTTCACAGTTTTATTCATTTCTTGGGCCTTTCATTTTGTCCTTCCTTCCTCCCATCAATCTCTCTCTCTCTCTCTCTCTCTCTCTCTCTCTCTCTCTCTCTCTCTCTCTCTATTTTTAAATTTATTATTATTGTATTTGAGACATAGATGTTTGAAAGCTGACTCTCTCTCTCTCTCTCTCTCTCTCTCTCTCTCTCTCTCTCTCTCTCTCTCTCTCTCTCTCTCTCTCTCTCTCTCTCTCTCTCTCTCTCACACACACACACACACACACACACACACACCTTATTAGCAAATCTCTCGAGGGTAAGGAGATGGAATTGGTGTTATCACGCCCAATTTTAGGGGAAGATGAGAAGCCCGAGGAGGAGGAGGAGGAGGAGGAGGAGGAGGAGGAAGAGGAAGAAAGGGAAAAAGGAAGAGGAAATGCCAACAAAGTGAAAAAAAAAGTTAGGCTTGCATGATAAAATAAAATTGGTTAAAAGAAAAAAATGAAAAGGAGGAAGATGAGAATGAGGAAGAGGAAGAGGAGGAGGAAGAGGAGGAGGAGGAGGAGGAGGAGGAAGTGAAGATTAACATTCATCTCGTGACTTTTCTCAAGATTGAAAAATGTGTGTGTGTGTGTGTGTGTGTGTGTGTGTGTGTGTGTGTGTGTGTGTGTGTGTGTGTGTGTGTGTGTGCGTTATTTTTTTTTCTTCTTTGATTCTTGTTTTTCTGGTTCTATTCAATCAGTTTTTATTTATCGCTTTTTTTCTCTCTTTTTCCTCCTACTCATTTTTTCTTCTCCTCCTCCTCCTCCTTCACCTCCTTTTCTTTTTTCTTTCCCCTATCGTCCTTTTCCTCCTTCCTTTCCTCCTCCTTCTCCTCCTTTTATCTTTCTATTTCTTTCTCTAAATGTCTATCAGTATCATTTAATTTTTGATCAATGCTTATCTTTTATCTCGCTTCCTTATTTCAAAGCAACTTATATACAATCTCTTTCTAATGTTCTTTGTCTTAAATCTCACACATTTTCGTATTTTACTAACATACGATTACTGATTCTAATGTTGCATCCTTTTGTTTTGTTTCAGAGGTACGTGATGGGACTGGAGCATCCTTCTTGAGTACGTTCGTGAGTGTTTGTTTTCGGAGTTTCTTTTTGTTTCTGTGGTTGGGAATGAGACAGCTTTTTATATTCTTTTAGATATTCTCGTAGTCTTTATTTATGATTACGTATTTTTAGATCTGTAATCTCTTCCCGCTCTCAATCTCATCTCTTAGAACTACTACTACTACTACTACTACTACTACTACTACTACTACTACTACTACTACTACTACTACTACTACTACTACTACTAATACCACCACTACTACTACTACTACTACTACTACTACTACTATACTACTACTGCTACTATCTTTTGCTGAATCATTTACTTATTATAGATCTGTGAATCTGTCTACAATCTTAACCATACATTCATCATCATCATCGTCATCATCGTCATCATCATCATTATCATCATCCTCTCGTATCTGGGTGGTGAAGGTGATGGTGGTGGTGGTAACGTTGCAGCGTCACCGTATCACCACCACGACTACCCCGGTCAATGGGAGGTGGACTTACACATGACACAACACCGTTACATCTAGATCATCATCAATTTCAACACCGTGACGGCTTCATCATCATCTCAGTGGTGGTGGTGGTGGGGTGATGATACTGGTGATGCTGTCTACCTCACTTCAACCACCGCCGCCAGCATCAACACCATCACCATATCATCAAAATTTATAACCAATCCTTCACTAAATCATCACCAAATAATCATCACATCATCACCAGTTCATCACCAAACACCAATAATTCTTCCCCCAAAACATCACGGGCCGCAGTCATATTTCCTCCACATCCACAAAAACTATAGTACTGCCACATTTCCTACACATAGCCCGTCATGTTTCCTACATAAAACAAGCATCCAGCACATTTCCTACACAACCACTGAGCGTCCAGCATGTCTCCTACACAAAACGGTGCCTCCAGCGTAACTCCTACAGATATTCAGTCATATATGCGACATTTCTGCGGTCACGTGTTATGTACAAATGTGAAGTGCAAACGAATGCCAAGTTTTTGCAGGGGAAACACAGTTGCATCGTGCGAGGAAGAGTACAAAACGATGGAGAATATTAATGTGTGATTTTTTCTCTCTAACATCGTATGTGTATGTATAATTGTATTGTTTAATTGGATTTCGAGAGTACATTTATTTCAAAGGAACTCTTAAGATGAATACCTAAAGCCTGTCTGGCATGATAGTACGATAAGAGAGACATTTTACAGTGTTATGAAGAGCTTTTGCCACAAGAGCAGCTCTGCAATCTGCTGAACAGGAGGCAACGTGTCGGCAGGGCATAAAAAAAAAACACTGGCCTGGTTGACCGCGGGGAGAACAAGGCCCATCTCTCCTTAGTTGGCGAACAGTTGGTCTCGTCCTTCCTTGTCCTTCCCTGACCCATGAATTGATAGAAGAACCATGCTGTGTCGAGCCTTAACGTGACGCGATTCGACTCGTGTCTGAACGTGAACCGGATTTTTTTGTTGCTTTTCTTAGTGTAGGAAATTTGACTGGAGTCCTGCAGGAAATGCGACAATAGCTTTTTGTGTGTAGGATATGTGCTGTATCTGTGTAGGAAATACGTCACTACCCTAAAAAACTGCTGATGTTGTTGGATCTGTGACGTGTGGGAAATGTGACGTAGGAAATGTGACGCATCCCCCTCATCACTACCTCTACACCAAATCATCACCAATCACCACCGACACCACCACCATAATAGGCTTGGGTCCTGCTGCTTATTACCGATACAAGACTGATCCTTACGAGGCGAACCAGGCTAAGGGCATTCTCGGGAGACGTCTTTAAGGGGGGGCGAGAATTTCTGAAAACTACCGAAAATTTACGAGAATACTCCGAATTTTGTGATGCTCTTATTTCTCCTTCATTCATTCCTCTGTAACTGTGTGTGTGTGTGTGTGTGTGTGTGTGTGTGTGTGTGTGTGAAGAGGCTGTGCGGGAAGGTGTCAATATTAGCTTAGGTGACCTTGTATATGCGTGTGTGTGTGTCCCTCCTCCTCCTCCTCCTCCTCCTCCTCCTCCTCCTCCTCCTCCCGCATCCCTCTCGTCCTCCCCTTCAATCTATTAAAGTAGTGGTGCTGAGGTACAAATTGTGTGTGTGTGTGTGTGTGTGTGTGTGTGTGTGTGTGTGTGTGTACTTTTTTTTATTTATGTATGTGTTATTGTCTGTCCGTACGTTTTTATGGATGTGTGTAAATTTCTCTCTCTCTCTCTCTCTCTCTCTCTCTCTCTCTCTCTCTCTCTCTCTCTCTCTCTCTCTCTCGCGTTCAGCCTGTCATGGACCCGCCGTTGACCCTCCCCCCCCTCCCCTTTCCTTCAATGTATCATGGTGCCCCAAATCAGAGACAGAGAGAGAAAGAGAGAGATTCGAAGTCGATCGTCCAACATATCGTTTAAATGTTAAACCATTACCATTCTGTAATTTGTTAAATTTGTTCTTCATTTATTATTATTATCATAATATTATCATCATCATTTATATAATTAGTATATAATTTATACAGTCTTTATATATACGTCTTCGTGGTGCAGTGGTTACCGCGATATGATTAGTTCTCTGCGGACACGGGCCGTTGGCAAATGTGGCACACCCAGTTCATCATTTCTTTCAGGCTGGTCGATAAATGGGTACTTGGGAAAACCTGGGAAGGTGGGGTGTAGCAGCAGATGTCGGTGTAATGGTTCTCGCCGCCATAGGTGCAAAGTCAATATGGCGATAATTTGCACCAGAAACCACGCGCAGCCAATAGCGTAGTCTCCTACTACTACTACTACTACTATTACTACTGCTACTACTACTACTACTACTATAAATAAAGTTCTACTACTACTACTACTTCTACTAGTAATAATACTCATTTAACACCACTGACAAAGTGGGGCAGATGTGTGTGCGTGCGTGCGTGTATCCTGATTTAATCTCTCCTCTCTCTCACCAACAAATGTACACATCCTGAGGTTGAGAGAGAGAGAGAGAGAGAGGATCAATTGTATCTTATCTCATTAATATTAATTTTTTCAACAGAGAGGATCAATTGTATCTTATCTCATTAATATTAATTTTTCATGTTTCATAATTTTTCTTATTATTGAAATTCGCCTTTATGTAATTTAGTATTCTTTGCGCGGGCGTGTATGTATGAACGTATGTATATATGTCTGTAGGTATGTGTATGTATGTATGTATGTATGTTTGCATGTATGAGTGTGTGTGTGTGTGTGTGTGTGTGTGTGTGTGTGTGTGTGTGTGTGTGTGTCTGTCTCTCTCTCTCTCTCTCTCTCTCTCTCTCTCTCTCTCTCTCTCTCTCTCTCTCTCTCTCTCTCTCTCTCTCTCTCTCTCTCTCTCTCTCACGCATTGCAGCTTGTCAGGCAATAAACGGTAATTTAGAAAAGTGATTGAAGTTAATTATCAGTCTGGAGGAGGAGGAGGAGGAGGAGGAGGATGAGGAGGAGGAGGAAGAGGAGGAGGAGGAAAAGCAGTTATTGGCTTTAGTGTTGGCGGTGAGGGAATTGAACATTGGTTATATGAGGCAAGAAGAGCAAGAGGAGGAGACGGTGAGGCAGTAATGGAAGAAGGAGGAGGAGAAGGAGGAGGCCCGAGAGATGGACGATGAAAAAAAGGAGGAGGAGAAACAATGAAAATATTAATCAAAAGAAAAAAAATAATAATAGGAAGTAGAAGAGGAGGAGGAGGAGGAGGAGGATTAAGAGGAGGAGGAGGAGCAGCTAGAAGAGGAGGAAGAATTGGTTTTGGTGGTGAAAGTGATGTCGCAATTACAATGGTGGTTGTGGGTGTTGTGGTGGTGATGACGGGAGTGGTGTTGGTGGTGGTGTTGTGGTGGTGATGACGGGAGTGGTGGTGGTGGTGGTGTTGTGGTGGTGATGACGGGAGTGGTGTTGGTGGTGGTGGTGGTGTTGACGGTGGTGGTGACGGGCGTAGTGTTGGTGGTGGTGGTGGTGTTGTGGTGGTGGTGACGGGAGTGGTGTTGGTGGTGGTGGTGGTGTTGACGGTGGTGGTGACGGGAGTGGTGTTGGTGGTGGTGGTGGTGTTGACGGTGGTGGTGACGGGAGTGGTGTTGGTGTTGGTGGTGGTGTTGTGGTGGTGGTGACGGGAGTGGTGTTGGTGGTGGTGGTGGTGTTGTGGTGGTGGGGTGACGGGGGTGGTGTTGTTGGTGGAGGTGGTGGTGTTGTGGTGGTGGTGCCGGGCGGAGTGTTGGTGGTGGTGGTGGTGGTGTGGTGGTGGTGTCGGTAGTGGTGTTGGTGTTGGTGGTGGTGTTGTGGTGGTGGTGACGGGAATTAGGTGTTGGTGGGGGTGGTGGTGTTGGTGGTGGTGACGGGAGTGGTGTTGGTGGTGGTGGTGGTGTTGTGGTGGTGGTGACGGGCGTAGTGTTGGTGGTGGTGTTGTGGTGGTGGTGACGGGGTGTTGGTGGTGGTGGTGGTGTTGTGGTGGTGGTGACAGGCGTGGTGTTGGTGGTGGTGGTGGTGTTGTGGTGGTGGTGACGGGGGTGGTGTTGGTGGTGGTGGGGGTGGTGTTGACGGTGGTGGTGACAGGGAGTGGTGTTGGTGGTGGTGGGGGTGTTGACGGTGGTGGTGACGGGAGTGGTGTTGGTGGTGGTGGTGGTGTTGTGGTGGTGGTGACGGGAGTGGTGTTGGTGGTGGTGGTGGTGTTGACGTTGGTGTTAACGGAATTGGTGTTGGTGGTGGTGGTGGTGGTGTTGTGGTGGTGGTGACGGGCGTAGTGTTGGTGGTGGTGGTGGTGTTGTGGTGGTGGTGACGGGAGTGGTGTTGGTGGTGGTGGTGGTGTTGACGGTGGTGGTGACGGGAGTGGTGTTGGTGGTGGTGGTGGTGTTGTGGTGGTGGTGACGGGAGTGGTGTTGGTGGTGGTGGTGGTGTTGTGGTGGTGATGACGGGAGTGGTGTTGGTGGTGGTGGTGGTGTTGTGGTGGTGGTGACGGGAGTGGTGTTGGTGGTGGTGGTGGTGTTGTGGTGGTGGTGACGGGAGTGGTGTTGGTGGTGGTGGTGGTGTTGTGGTGGTGGTGACGGGCGTAGTGTTGGTGGTGGTGGTGGTGTTGTGGTGGTGGTGACGGGAGTGGTGTTGGTGGTGGTGGTGGTGTTGTGGTGGTGGTGACGGGCGTAGTGTTGGTGGTGGTGGTGGTGTTGTGGTGGTGGTGACGGGAGTGGTGTTGGTGGTGGTGGTGGTGTTGACGGTGGTGGTGACGGGAGTGGTGTTGGTGGTTGTGGTGGTGTTGACGGTGGTGGTGACGGGAGTGGTGTTGGTGGTGGTGGTGGTGTTGACGGTGGTGGTGACGGGAGTGGTGTTGGTGGTGGTGGTGGTGTTGTGGTGGTGGTGACGGTCGTAGTGTTGGTGGTGGTGGTGGTGTTGACGGTGGTGGTGACGGGAGTGGTGTTGGTGGTGGTGGTGGTGTTGTGGTGGTGGTGACGGTCGTAGTGTTGGTGGTGGTGATGGTGTTGACGGTGGTGGTGAGGTGGGTGGCGCTGGTGGTGTTGGTGACGGTAATTGCATGTAATTAAACGTTCGATAAAGTGATTATCTATCTTACTCACCTTATTAGCGTGCACAGTGTCTCTCTCTCTCTCTCTCTCTCTCTCTCTCTCTCTCTCTCTCTCTCTCTCTCTCTCTCTCTCTCTCTCTCTCTCTCTCTCTCTCTCTCTCTCTCTCTCTCTCTCTCTCTCTCTCTCTCTCTCTCTCTCTCTCTCTCTCTCTCTCTCTCTCTCTCTCTCTCTCTCTCTCTCTCTCTCTCTCTCTTTCTGTCTTTCGATCTTTCTTGAATTTTTTCCTTCTTTCCTTTTCTCTTTTTTCTTTGTCTTTCTTTCTTTCTTCTCCTTTTTTTCCTTTCTTTTTCTTTCTTTTGTTTTCTCTCTCAGACACATGTTGCTCACCGATAAACTGTAAGGTATTGTTAATTTTGAAACAGACTCTCTCTCTCTCTCTCTCTCTCTCTCTCTCTCTCTCTCTCTCTCTCTCTCTCTCTCTCTCTCTCTCTCTCTCTCTCTCTCTCTCTCTCTCTCAAACAAAACACAGCGCAGGTTTCCATAACATTTAGGTGACATTTCCCGGCTATTCAGACACTGACCAATCGTACCTGCGCACAATATATTAATTTTTATGGTGGGGTGAATTAATTTGTACTTCATAATATGGCGCTAGTAAGGGAGGAAGTTCAAGGGCAATAAGAAGGTACAAAGAACGCCCGCTGCCATTGTGGTCATGGGTTGTGGTTATGGCTTCCTATTTTATCCTGGAATGAGTGAACTATCTGTGCCAAATAGGTCAGGTCGGATAACAATACCTTAATTTTCTTTTTTTTCTCGTTTCTTTACATTCCTTTTTAATACATTTTGGTAACATTCTTTTATATTGTATTTTCTAATCTTCGTTCTTTCTCCTCTTCCTCTTCCTCCTCCTTCTCCTTCCTGCTCCTCCAACATTCTTTTATATTATATTTTCTCCTCTTCGTTTTTTCTCCTCTTCCTCTTCCTCCTCCTTCTCCTTCCTGCTCCTCCATCTCCTTCTCCTTTTCCTCCTTCCTTCATACTCTCTCTTTCTCTTCTTCCTCCTCTTCCTCTTCTTTCTCTCCTTCTCTTCACTTGCCTCTTCTCCCTCATCTTACTTCTCCTCCTCCTGCTCCTTCTCTTCCCCTTTGCTCCTCTTCCTTCCTTTGATCTTCCTCCTCCGTCTCTTCTTCCTCCTCTTCCTCTTCTTTCTCTTCTTCTCCTCACTTACCTCCTCTCCCTCATCTTACTTCTCCTCCTCCTGCTCCTTCTCTTCCCCTTTGCTCCTTTTCCTTCCCTTGATCTTCCTCCTCCGCCTCTTCTTCCTCCTCCTCTTCTTCCTCCTCCTCCAGGGCAAATAATCACAGCCTTACAAGAGTCCAACCGGCCACGCCCACCTTGGCTCTGGTCCTCCTCCTCCTCCTCCTCCTTCTCCTCCTCCTCCTCCTCCTCTTCCTCCTTCTCCTCCTCCTCCTCTTCTTTCGCTTTCTCCTTCGTGACCCTCCCCTGCTCCACCCTTTACCCTCCACACCCACCACTATCAGAAACAATGCCACCCTCTCCTACACCCTTTTTTTCTTCCTCTTTGTCCTCCTCCTTCCTTTTCCTTCGCCTCCTTCTCGTCCTTCTCCTCTTCCTCTTCCTCTTTGTTCTCCTCCTCCTACTTCATTTTTTTTTTCTTTTTCTGCTTTCCCATTTTCTCTCCTCCCTATGAATTTTCTTATACTCCTTCATCTCTTTCTTTTACTACTACGTATCATATTAAAACAACTATTTGAACAACAACAACTACTACTACTACTACTACTACTACTACTACTACTACTACTACTACTACGACTATTACTATCATTAAAACTTTTTACATCTATCTCTTCATCTGTTTCACCATCACCACCACTGCCACCAAAACTACCACCACCACCACCACCACCACCATCACCACCTCTCCGCGCCTAGCCGTAGAGTTCCCTGAAGAAGTATTGATTGCATGTTCCCGATCGATATTATACCACCACCACCACTACTACTACTGCTACTACTGCTACTATTACTATGGAGAATGGAGGAGGAGGAGGAGGAGGAGGAGGAGGAGGAGGAGGAGAAAGAGGTGGAGGACGAGGAGAAGGAGCAGGTGGATAAAAATAAAGAGGGAAGAAGAGGAGGAAAGAAGAGGAAGAGGAGTATCGCGCATGCAATCTATTGAACTATCACTATCTATTGAAGAGAGAGAGAGAGAGAGAGAGAGAGAGAGAGAGAGAGAGAGAGAGAGAGAGAGAGAGAGAGAATCATTTAATCTTGACCGTATTAAGTTCCACACTCCACTAATCTTATGTACACACAATAGACCACTAGTAGCTTCCTCTCTCGTCTTCTCCCATTTCATCCTCCTCCCCCGTCTCCTCTCCTCCCTCCCTTAACCCTCTCTCCTCACCCTCCTCTCTTACTCCTTCCTTTCAGAGTTGGCGCCCTTATTGCACAGAAAGGATGTATTTAAAGCTCATATTCTTCAGCGTCTCGGCACCTCGGATCACCTGTTTGAAAAGTCTCTCGTAGAAGATTTTGCTGAGATTTTTATGGACTGTGTTGTGTAGGTGTAGTCCCATCCGCTGCGACTGGCACGGATTTGGCCTTCACTGGTAGCCTGGTAACATATAGTCCCAGGTCTTTCTTCGCCTCTGTGGTGGGTGGTGGAGTGTTTCCCATGTGGTGTTGGTGTGCTGGATATCCCCTCCCATAGTGCAGGACTTTACACTTTTCTTCATTGAATTGTAACAGCCACTTTTTGCCCCATTCCAGTTGCTTGGTGAGGTCTGACTGTAGGAAATCCGCAGTCAAGGGGTTAAAGAGCTCTGAGTCATGAGCGGGAAAATCATCCATGCAATCCCGGTTAATCATCTCTGTGGTCTTGGAAAATAATCTTAATGGGTGCCCGATACGTTGAAGAATATGCTCACTAAACTCCCTCATATCAGTAGCACGGAGAAAAATAACCACACTGATCCAAGGACTTAGAAACTTACCGTGCAGAGAAAGACTAAAGAAGCTTATGACTTATAAGAACATAAGAACATAAGAACGTAAGGAATCTGCAAGAGGTCGGTTGGCCTATACAAAGCAGCTCCTGTAAACCTAATCCCACCTTCCCTCACTGTCCATGAATTTATCGAACCTCTTCTTGAATGCATCTATGGTACTGGCACTCACAACATAACTGCCAATCCTGTTCCACTCATCCAGGACTCTATTGGTAAGCTTATGTCTTTGTTGAATCTGAATTTATCTAACTTAAAACCATTCATAAGTGTCCTACCCGTCTCTTTTACCATCAAAACTATAAACATGCCCGTTATTAAAGCCCTTTCATCCATTTATAAACTTCAATCAAGTTTCCTCGCAACATTCTTCTTTCCGGAGAATGCAGATTTAAATGCTTAGGTCTTTCCTGTTATGGCAAGTTTCTTACCCCTTGAATCATTTTTATCCTCCTCCTCTGTACAGATGCTGACATCTTGAAATCCATTCTGTAGTAAGGTGACCAGAACTGAACCGTATGATTTAGGTGAGGTCTGACGTGTGTACACTAGGTCTAACTAATGCAAACTAAAGCTTGAGGATGACTTCAGCGCTTATATTTCTTACGCTCCTTGAAATTAAACCTATGAAGGATGTAGACAGCGAGGAGATTGGATTCAAGTTTCAGGGCGAGTTTCACAGTTCGACATAGGAGGTTGCTAAGCCGCAAACCAAACACTATGAATATTTCTTGTATAGTGTTTTGCGTTCATGGAGTTGGTAGGAAATGTAAAAGGAAACTCTACGTTAACTCTTTCATACATAACGTTTTTGGTGCTGCGTTGAAAACCTAACCCTAATGGAATATATAACTATTGCATAGTATACTTACTGTTATTATGAGTTGTATATATTGTACAGTGTATAGGATCGTGTTGTTTCGTTCGAGCAGTTGCAAATACACTGAAGAAAAGCTGTTACGACACGCATTGATGGGTACAAGTTGGATACACTAAGATTTATGATTAAGGGAGTGGATGAGTGGAGCAAACCAATAGGGCACTGGATGAATGGATCTCCCTTCCACTCATTTCCTTTCCTACTCTTTTCTCTTTTTCTCTCCACTCTTCTCCTTCTACCTCCTCCCCCCATCTATATTTATACCTCTTTCTCCTCTTTTCCATCCTTTACCTACTCCCCTCTTTTTCCTCTCCCCTTTCTCTCCCTCCCTCATCTCTCTCCTCTCGTATTTTTTCTCTCCCTCCTTCCTCTCTCTCCTCTCGTATTCTTTCTCTCCCTCCTTCCCGCTGTTCTCCTTGACCTCCTCCTACCTCCTCCTCCTCC
>NC_066539.1:3888018-3905518 GCF_024679095.1 Eriocheir sinensis
CTCTCTCTCTCCTTCTTCCCTCTCCGCCTCCTCCTCATACCTCCCAACGCTTATTTCCTCCTCCGTCCCTTCTTTCTCCCTCTTTCCTCCCTCCTCCCTCCCTCCTCCTCCTCTTCCTCCCTCCTTTCTTCTTCTTTCCTCCTCTCTCCTTCCTCCTTCGCGAAACCCCCTAAGATCGATCAATGCTCTTCGCCATTATTCCCTTCCCTTCCCTTCCCTTCTCTGTCATTCTTTTCCCTTCACTTCTCTTCTTCATCTTCATTTCTTCTCTTCTCTTCTTTTCCTTAACCTCCTATTCACATCACTAAATTTCTCTATTCTTTACCTCTCTTTCTCTCTCCTCCCCATCTCTTCTCTTCCCTTCCCTTCTCTTTCTTCCATTCCTTGCCTCTCATTTTCTTTACCCTCCTCTATCCTTCCTTTTCTACCTTTTTCTTCACTTTCTTCACTTTCTACTTTTTTCATTCCTTCCTTTCCTTTCCCTTTCTTTTTTTTCTCTTCCTTTCTCTTCCTTTCCCTCTTATTCCTTTCTTATCTCATTCTCTTTCAGTTTCTTTTCGTCCTTCTCTCTTCCCTTTCTCATCCACTATATAAGATTTCCCTCTTCTTTCCTCCCTTAATTCTTTTTTCTCTCCCTCTTTCCCTCCCTCCCTCTCTCTCCCTGTTTCCCTTCTCTCCCTTCTACACATAAACTCACTCCCTTGGGCTTCTTCTATCTCTACAGCAGTCGTGATCTCTCTCTCTCTCTCTCTCTCTCTCTCTCTCTCTCTCTCTTGTCATCTCTCGCTCTGTCACCCCTCCTCCTCCTCCTCCTCCTCCTCCCTCCCTCCCATACTTCACCTTCCCAACCTCCCTTATTCCGCACCCCTTCCCCCCTTCTCCCTTGCTCCCCCTTTACCCCCTGTCACCATATTGCATTACTCTCGTTCCCTGAGTGGCTGGAAACAAAAGAGCGTCGCAGTCCATTCTCTGACCTGTGATTCTCACCAATATCAGGACGCAGACGGATTGGGAAGTGGGATCGAGGCGTTTAAACAATAGAGGCGACGAGGGAGCTGTAGTGGGTTGGATCTAAATAGGAGTCTGAGTTAGGCCAATTACTGCTGCTGTCACGTCTATGCTGATTGGCTGAGAGAAGGCGGCTGTCGAGGAAAGTGTGAGAGCCTTTGTGTGTTATTCCGCTGCAATTAAACTGTAGGATCTGAGTACTACTCAACGGACAGCCTTCCGATTGGCTTCCAGTCACTAGTGGAGTGCCTCAAGGGTCAGTGCTGGGACCCATTCTCTTCATCATATATATCAACGACCTCGAATCAGGACTGAAATCCACAATATCGAAATTTGCTGATGACACTAAGGTGGGGGAAAGGCCCTCACAAAGACCGACTGCGAAATCATTCAGAAAAACCTCAATCACATTATCGAATGGTCGGAAAAATGGCAAATGTCCTTTAATGTTGACAAATGCAAAGTCATGCACATTGGGTCCAGAAATAGTAACCACACATACATCATGAATGGGAGACCTCTGCAAGCGATGCAGGAGGAAAAGGATCTTGGAGTCACTATCAGCAGTGACCTGAAACACGCGAATCACTGTAAAAAAGCATACAACAAAGCCAACACTATGCTCGGGTTCATAGCGAGGAACTTCGAGTGTAAAACGCCAGACGTGATGCTATCCTTGTATAATTCCATGGTAAGACCGCACTTCGAGTATGCAGTACAGTTCTGGTCTCCTAATTAGAGAAAGGACATTGATTTACTGGAAAGGATTCAACGACGCGCCACGAAAATGATACCAACCTTAAGGGCTCAACCGTACGAGGAACGACTCAAGCGACTCAATCTCTTTACATTAGAGAAAAGACGCCTACGAGGAGATATGATTCAAGTCTTCAAGTATCTGAAAAAATTCAATAACGTCGATTACTCCAATTTCTTTGAATTGCAAACCAACCTAAGAACTAGAAATAACGGTTTACCCATTCAGTCTAGTCGATGTAACACAGACATCGGAAGGAGTTTCTTTTCAAACCGAGTCATCCGTCGCTGGAACAATCTTCCTTCAGAAGTAGTAAATGCGAATACTATCAACTCCTTCAAATATAGAATCGACCGTCACTTCGCTGCGTCGGGAGTAAACTGAATATTGAGTTGCTTTCATCTGCTCCTCAATATCGAGGCGCTTTCATCTGCTCCTCAATGTCGAGGTGCTTTCATCTGCTCCCCAGGCCCCAGGCTGTCGAGCAGATTAAATCACCAAAGCGGGCAACCTCGTAATGAGCCAATAGGCTTTCTGTTGCCTGCGTTTCCATGTTTCCATGTTTCTTTATCCTATCAGTGGTATTAAGAGCCGATTTCACAGTCCAACACAGTGTCTTCGTAACAGCCCGAACCAAACTATAGAATCCCATACAATCCAGAATGGTGAGGTCTTCGATGCCACACTCAATACACAAGACTTTTTCCGGTATAGCTTCATCAAATTTGTGAACTTAAATATAAACACCAGACACTTTACAAGGAAATTTCGAAGGCTCTGGTATTGGTTTGGGAGCTTACTAACCCGTCATGGGGAACTGTGAAACTGGCCCAAGTCTCTGTTTGCATACGAATAGAGAGAGACAATGGCTATAGAGGAAAGTGTCTATGGGCATTATCCTGTTGCCTTGGAGGTGTAGGATATGTTGCTGTTAGTGCCATTAGAGCTGCCGCGTCTCTGTTTGCATACGAAGAAGAGAGACATTGGTTAGGAACGTGTTAGATCCTATGTTTTTTATCCTGTTGCGATGGAGTTGTGGGATCTAATGCTCTGAATCCTGTCAATGGTATCAAGTCCATTTTTTAACATGAAGGGGAGAGAGAGAGAGAGAGAGAGAGAGTGGCTATAAATAGAAGTGTAAAATCCTATTGCAATTAAGCTGTGGAATCTGATGCTGTTAGAACTGTCAGTGGTGTCACGTCTCTGTTTGCATACGAAGAAGAGAGAGACAGTGGCTGCAGACGGGCGTGTTAGATCCTTTGCCTATTATACTTATGGGATTAAGATGTAGGTTCTGATGGTCTTAGTTCTATTAGTCCTGTCATGTCTCTGTTTGCATACGAAGAAGAGAGAGTGGCTAAAGATGGAAGTTTAAGACCCTATGCTTATTTTAACCCGGTAGCTGCGGGGGTCATGTTTCTTAGGTTAGGTTAAGTTAGGTTAGGTTAAAGGCCCCTCTAAGTAAAATAATGAGAAAGAATCATCACTCACGCAAACCATTTCATGATATACATCAACGCATGTGTGAACAGCTTATGCATCATCTATTTTAGGAGGTTTATATCATGGCAGAAATTTGGCCCGTCGCTGCTACACGGTAAAGCCACAAATTTGGCCCGTCGCTGCTACACGGTAAAGCCACAAATTTGGCCCGTCGCTGCTACACGGTAAAGCCACAAATTTGGCCCGTCGCTGCTACCGGGTTAAGAACATAAGAACAGAGGGAGTCTGCATATGGCTGGCGAAACTGACCTCTCTTTTGGCTTCTTGTTCTATTTTTCTTTTGTTGGAGCAGTGCTTGGCGTTTTTTTTATTATCCACTCTGTTTTTGTGCCCTAAAGCTGCCTCCCTTGCTGTAAAAAAAAAAGATCTGTGCAAGGCAGCTTTTGTAAACTTAACCTCACCTAACTTTACTATCCATGCATTCATCTTCTCTTCTTTTGAACTGATCTATTGTATTCTAAAGCTGCCTCCCTTGCTGTAAAAAAAAAAAAAAGAAAGAGCTGTGCAAGGCAGTTCTTGTAAACTTAACCTCACCTAACTTCACTATTCATGCATTCATCTTCTCTTCTTTTGAACTAATCTATTGTATTAGCATCACAACATGACTGCCAAGCCTCCTCTCATCATGCACAACATATCTGGTAAACCATTACTTTAAGAAGTCTGCTGAATCTGAATTTATCCAACTTGAACCTACTGCTACGTGTCCTATCCATCATTCTATCCACCATTCTTTATTAACATCACCCTTATTACAGCCCTTTATCCGTTTATAAGCTTCAATCAAGTCTCCTCGCACTTTTTATACTTAATGCGATCAGCCTATGGGGTCTGATGCCTTTCTTAACCTGTCAGTTGTATCACGTTTGTCTGCATGCGAGGAGGTGAGAGACAGAGGCTAAGAAGTGCTCCAGCCCATGCTCTTTAACACGCTGTTGCCATGGTGTTGGGAAATCTGATGACGTTCTTAAGCCTATCACGTCTATGCTTCTATTCACGACCAGGAGAGACGCAGAGGCTATAGGTGAAATAATGTGCATGACCCTTTTAATTTCACGTGTCTATCTTCTGTTCTATTCTACTTTTCCTTAATTCTCTGTGTCTTAATAATTGTGTCGGGGTAATAGATTGTAACTTATGCTGTTTGTGTTCTCCCGGCTTTACCTGTATTGCACTGTTTAAAAATACCAATGATGACGATGATGACGACGATGATGATGTTGATACTAATACTAATACTAATAATAATGATAATAATAATAATAATGATAATGATAATGATAATAATGATAATAATAATAACACCATCCTTTTTTAATCCTGCCATTGCCCTCGAGCCCTCTTTATGTGTGTGTGTGTGTGTGTGTGTGTGTGTGAGAGAGAGAGAGAGAGAGAAGCAATCATTTATTGAGCGAGATGGGACGACATTTTATTTTCTCTATTCTTCCTATCTCTCTCTCTCTCTCTCTCTCTCTCTCTCTCTCTCTCTCTCTCTCTCCCATAAAAAAGACTAATTATGGTCGTTTTTTTCTTTATCTTCTTCTTTTTTCCCTCTTCCTCAATTTCCGCCCAATAAACGCATTTTTCCTCTTTTCCTTTTTTTCTCGCTTTTCCTCGCATTTCATTACCTCTATTTCCTTTCCTCCTCTTCTTCTCTCTCTCTCTCCATTCCTCTCCTTCCTCCTTCCCATATCTCCCTCCCTCCACCGCCTGAGGCACACAATCTCTCTCTCTCTCTCTCTCTCTCTCTCTCTCTCACTAATATCAAAAGCTTGTATTGATCTCAGGCGCTTCTTAGATGGACACTTTGCTGCTGCTGGTTGTGTCGTCGTTGTTGTTGTTGTTGTTGTTGTTGTTGTTGTTGTTGTTGTTGTTATTGTTCTTGTGTACATTGTTGTTTGTGGTGTTGGTGGTGTTGGTAGTGGTGGTTGTGGGGTAGTGGTGTTTTATTTTTTTATTTTTTATTACAGCAGAGGAGTCAGTTCAAGGGCATAAAGAAAGGGAAACATGTGGAAAAAAGCCTGCTACTCACTGCTCCCCCCCAAAAAAAAAAAAGTGGTAATGTTAGGTGAATACGAACATAAGAACATGAGGAACCTGCAAGAAGTCGCGCCTGGAAACCTATCCCCTCCTATCCCCACCTATCCTCACTGTCCATGACCTTATCTAACCATTTCTGGGAGGACCGTATCGTATCGGCACTCGTCACGTGACTGCCAAGCCTCTTCAACTCATCAACCACTCTCTTACAAAACCAATTCTTCCCTATGTCCTTGTGGAATCTGATCATATCTAACTTAAACTCATTATTGCGAGTCCTATCCGCCCCTCTGACCACTATCAACCACTCTCTTACAAAACCAATTCTTCCCTATGTCCTTGAAGAATCTAATTATATCTAACTTAAACTCATTATTGCGAGTCCCATCCGCCCCTCTGACCACTATAATCTTATTAACATCACTCTTATTAAAACCCTTCATCTATTTAAAAGCTTAGAATGTAGAGACTCGAGATATAGTCATTGATTAGTTCCGTTCATCATTGCCTCATCTTTTTCAATCATCGTCATAATCATCATCGTTATTATCATCATTATTACAGGTACTATATACGAAGACAATGGTTCTGCTCTCTCTCTCTCTCTCTCTCTCTCTCTCTCTCTCTCTCTCTCTCTCTCTCTCTCTCTCATAACACTAACTTTATGGACACTTTATGGAGGCGTGTGGCGTATGGGTGGCGGTGGTGGTGGTGGTGGCGATGGGGGGGGAAGGGAAGGGAGGAGTGGGTAGGTTGACACACACACACACACACACACACACACACACACGATAATAAAAGCAAACACAACGCTCACATTCCTCCCCTCCAAACTCGGGTCCCAGCACAGAGCCTTGAGGTACTCTTCTGCCGACGGGGAACCACTGTTATAGCCCTTCAGGAGTTTGCCCATTGAAGAACACTCGTTGTTTTCCCCCGCTGAGCCAGTCTCTTATGGAGGAGGAGGAGGAGGAGGTGGAGGAGGAGGGGGAGGAGGGGGAAGAAGAAGGAAGTGGAAGATAAGAGGTGTTGGAGTTTATGTAGTAGTAGTAGTAGTAGTAGTAGTAGTAGTAGTAGTAGTAATAGTAGTAGTAGTAGTAGTAGTAGTAGTAGAAGCAGTAGTAGTAGTAGTAGTAGTAGAAGGAGGAGGAGGAGCAGGAGGAGGAGGAGAAGGAGGAAGGTAGATTGATATATATGAGAAGGTGTAGGAAAAATAGTAATAGCCATAGGAGAAGAAGAAGGAGGAAGAGGAGGAGCAGGAGGAGGAGGAGGAGATGGAGGGGAAATAATGGGCGGGGGTAGGAGGAGAGAAGTTAGGAGATATAAAAGAATGAGACGGCGTAGGTGAAATAGTATAAGGAGGAGGAGGAGGAGGAGGAGGAGGACACGGAGGAGGAGGAGGAGGGGGAGGAGGACACGGAGGAGGAGGAGAAGAGGAGTACAGGTGTTGATTCTCCCGTCCTTTATTTTTCCTACCACATACACTCTCTCTCTCTCTCTCTCTCTCTCTCTCTCTCTCTCTCTCTCTCTCTCTCTCTCTCTCTCTCTCTCTCTCTCTCTCTCTCTCTCTCTCTCTCTCTCTCTCTCTCTCTCTCTCTCTCTCTTTTACGATCGAAATGAAACAGTCACATCAGCCACTTACGAGACATCGCCATCTGTCCTGGAGGAGGAGGAGGAGGAGGAGGAGGAGGGTGGAAAGACTATCGGAAGAAGAGGAAGAGGGGAAAAAGAAGAACAGTAGGAGGAGGAAAAGGGGAAGGAAGGGGGAGAAGGGAGAGATGGGACTGAGAAGGGTGGAGAGATGGATGCTATGAAAGGGAGATAAAGGAGGAGGAGAAGAAGGATATTACTGAAGATGTAATTGGGGAGGTAAGGGAGGGAAGGGAGAAGATTCATAAAGGGAGAGAGACGAGGGGTGGGGAAGGGGTGGAAAGGGAGAATAGCGAAAGAGAAGGGAGGAGAAGGCAGGTAAAGGAGAGGAGAGAGGGAGATGCGATGAGGGAGGAAAGGGAGAATAGCGAAAGAGGAGAAGGGAGGAGAAGGCAGGTAAAGGAGAGGAGAGAGGGAGATGCGATGAGGGAGGAAAGGGAGAATAGCGAAAGAGAAGAAGGGAAGAGAAGGCAGATAAAGGAGAGGAGAGAGGGAGATGCGATGAGGGAGGAAAGAGGAATAGCGAAAGAGGAGAAGGGAGGAGAAGGCAGGCAAAGGAGAGGAGAGAGGGAGATGCGATGAGGGAGGAAAGGGAGAATAGCGAAAGAGGAGAAGGGAGGAGAAGGCAGGTAAAGGAGAGGAGAGAGAGGGATGCGATGAAGGAGGAAGGGAGAATAGCGAAAGAGGAGAAAGGAGGAGAAGGCAGGTAAAGGAGATGAAAGAGGGAGATGCGATGAGGGAGGAAGGGAGAATAGCGAAAGAGAAAGTGATTGAGGAAATGTGTAGGGAGAAAAAAAAAAGAAGGAAAGGAAGAATAACGAAAAAGGAGGAGACAGGAGGAAAATATATTTATGTTTTTAAAGATAGACTTAACTATTTAAATTTGCATTCCCTAGAAAGTTGAAGGGAGCGAGAAGACTTGATCGAAGTTTATAAATAGATGCAGGAGTTTCATAAGGGTGATATGAATAAGGCTCTGATGTTACTGAGTAGGTCACGTAGCAATGGGATTAAGTTGGATAAATTCAGATTCAACAGATTCATTGACACGAATTTGTGGTGAGAGTGGAACAGGGTTGGCAGTCATGTTGTGAGTGCAAGAAAATGTTAGATAAGTTCATGGATAGTGTGGTTAAGTGGGGTTTACACTTTACAGGAGCTGCCTTGTATAGACCTTCCGACCTCCTGTATACTCCTTATGATCCTACGAGAGATAGAGAATAGAAGGAAAGAAGTAAGAGATAGATATAATGATAGATGGAAGAGGGGGAGAAAATGAGCAAATAAGAGAAGAATAAATGAATGAAGGAAAATGAAAGAAAGGAGAGGTAGGAAGGGATACTTAAGAAGAGAAGAGGAAGAGGATAACAGTAGGGGAAGGAAAGAAGGGAGAGGAGGAAAGTAGGGAAAGGAGAAGGAGGAGGAGGAGGAGGAGGAGGAGGAGGAGGTTTGTTAGACGTAAATTGGAAAAGGAGATTGAAAAGGCGGAGACCACTGACTGACTGTTCCGGCTGTGAGGAGGAGGAGGAAGAAGAAGAAGAAGAAGAAGAAGAAGAGGAGGAAGGTAAGAGTGACAGGAGGAGGAAGGGATGCTGAGACATTGAGATGAGGAAGAGGAGGGGAGACTCGAGAGGAAGAGGTCGATGGGACGAAGAAGAGAGGAAGGGTGGAGGAGGAGGAGGAGGAGGAGGAGGAGGAGGAGGAGGGGGGCTACTAAAAGGGAGAATGAAGGGGAGAAAGAAAGGGAGGAAGACAGAAGGGTTAAAAGGATGAGATGGAAGAGAGGGGAGAAGAGAGGAAGGGAGGGAGGGAGAGAGGGAGAGAGGGAGAGGAAGGAGGGTGAAGAAGGGAAGAAGGGAGGGAGGAGGGAAGGAAAGAGCTAAATTCATCGGAGGAGGAGGAGGAGGAAGAGGAGGAGGAGGAGGAGGAGGAGGAGGAAATTGAGGGAGAAACCAATCTTAAAATAAACATGGCTTTAATCTTGGTAATAGAGAGAGAAATACTAACAAGGTAACGCAGAAAGTTAGCGTAAGAAAAACTGCGCGTAAAAGTAATTTCCTCGTTTCCCTCACAAGCCGCCGCAGGTCGTTCCCATTCCCGTTCCCATTCCCGTTCCTATTCTCGTTCCCGTTCCTATTTACGTTCCCATTCCCATTCCCATTCTCGTTTCCATAACCATTCCCGTTCCCGTTCCCATTTCAATTCCCGTCCCCTTCCCGTTCCCATTCCCATTCCCATACCCGTTCCCATTCCCGTTCATTTTCCCGTTCCCATTCCTGTTCCCATTCCAGTTCATATTCCCGTTCCTATTCCTATTCCCATTCTCGTTCCCATTCACGTTCCTATTCTCGTTCCTATTCTCGTTCCCATTCCCGTTCCTTTTCCCCTCCTCCTTTCCCTTCCCTTTCACCTTACCGTTGCCGTTCCCCAATAACGTTCCCATTACTCCTGTTTCCGTTCCCTATCGTTCCTGTCTCCGTTCCCATTCCCATTTCCATTTTCGTCACTCGTTCCCATTTTCATTCCCATTCCTGTTTCCGTTCCTGCCATTCCCGTTCCTCTTATTCCCGTTCGCATCATTCCAGTTCGTATTCGTATTCAGTTCCAGTTTTTATTTTAATCTTTATTCCTATTTCAGTTCCCATTCCAGCCCCCGTCCAGTCCCCATTCCAGCTCTTATTCCAGTTCCCATCTTATCTCTCATTCCACTCCCCATTCCAGCTCCCATTCCAGTTCCTTTTGATATCCCAACTCAAGTACCCATTTCATCTTCCATTCCAGTCGCCATTCCAGCTCCCATTCCAGTTCCTTTTGATATCCCAACTTTAGTACCCATTTCATCTTCCATTCCAGTCGCCATTCAGCTCCATTCAGTTCCTTTCCTATCCCAACTCTAGTTTCCATTTCACCTTCCATTCCAGTTATAATTCCACCTCCCATTCCAGCTCCCATTCCTATCCCAACTCTAGTACCCATTTCATCATCCATTCCAGTCGCCATTCCAGCTCCTCTCTCCTCTCCTCTCTCTCCCTCTCTTTCTCCCTCTCCCTCTCCCTCTCTCTCCTTCTCCCTCTCCCTCTCACTCTCTCTCCTTCTCCCTCTCACTCTCCCTCTCTCTCCCCCTCCCTCTCCCTCTCCCTCTTCTCCTTCTCCCCTCTGTGTCTTTTTATATCCCTTAATAACGCTTTCCCTCCTTCCCTTCTTCCCACCTTTCCCTTTTCTATCATGATTTATTTGTTTTTTCCTATTACTGTTCCACTTATTCCTATTATTTGATTTTTCTACATTGATTTTTTTTTGTCAACAGTTTGCCTCCTCCTCCTCCTCTTCCTACTCCTATTACTACTACTGCTGCTGCTGCTGCTGCTACTACTACTACTAAGCCTACTACTACTACTACTACTACTACTACTGCTACTACTACTACTACTACTACAAACATAAATGATACCTCCACCCATGTTTATTTTCCACTACTACTACTTCTACTACTACTACTACTACTACTACTACTACTACTACTACTACAGGGCCGTGATTTCTGGGGTGCTAGGGGGCTATTTTATATCGTCCTCAAAATCCCCCTAAAAGTGATTATTTAAGAAAAAAAAAATTACCCCACCTGCGCATGCTCGCTTTGCTCGCCACTTTCCTCCCCCCCACCTCATGAACCTATGATGCCCTCCAGGGCCCTCAAAACATCTGCCAAAATTACGGCCCTGTACTACTACTATTGCTACCACCACCACCACCACCACCACACACGCAGGAGAACATGACACAGAATACACCTTTAAACCTTTTTTTTTTTTTTTTAATTTAGTGAAGGTCGAGTGACGTGGAGAGCAAAATTATTGTACTAAAGTAGCCCTCTGTGTGTGTGTGTGTGTGTGTGTGTGTGTGTGTGTGTGTGTGTGTGTGTTATTGAGCGCAGCGCCGCGGGACGGGATGGGTCGTAGGGGATGAGGTGGGGGGCTTGGGGGGCGGGGGAGGGGGGAGACGTGGATAGGGGGTCAGGGGTGGGTCGGTGCATGGTTCTATAAAGGTCAAGGCAGAAGACAGAGTTCGAGGGTCAAGTGTGTTTTGTGGAAGACGAGGAGGAGGAGGAAGAGGAGGAGGAGGAGGAGGCGGAGGAAACATGGAAACATGGAAACATGGACTAGCAGGCAGCAGAAAGCCTGTTGGCTCATTACTAGGCTGCCTGCGTTCAGTGATTCAATCAATCCGTTTGCCACAGGAGTGGCTTGCAGGGAAGGATTAAAGCACTTGTGTACCTACTCTTGGGAGCGTTCAGTTCACTCCCGATGCAGCAAAGTGGCGATCAATGCGTTTCTTGAAGGAGTTGATGGTCTCTGCGCTAACCACTTCAGCAGGAAGGCTGTTCCAGTGGCGAACAACTCTATTCGAGAAATAATTCCTGCCGATGTCGGTATTGCATCGCCTTGCTTGAATTGTTTTTCCGTTGTTTCTTGTTCTCAGGTTGGTTTGTAGCGTGAAGAGTTTGGAGTGATCAACGTTGCTGAGCTTGTTCAGGTACTTAAAGACTTGTATTATGTCTCCCCGCAGGCGTCTCTTTTCCAACGTGAAGAGGTTGAGTCGCTCGAGTCGCTCTTCATAGGGCTTCGTCCTCAGTGATGGTATCATCTTCGTGGCGCGGCGCTGTACTCTCTCAAGTAATTCAATGTCTTTCCTGTAATTAGCAGACCAGAATTGCACGGCGTATTCCAGGTGGGGCCTTACCAGCGAATTGTACAAGGATAACATAACTCCCGGCGTTTTGTATTCGAAGTTCCTCGATATGAACCCAAGCATTGTATTGGCTTTCTTACAGGCGGACTTGCAGTGTTTTATTTGTTTCAAGTCACTGCTGATGGTGACCCCGAGGTCTCTTTCCTCTTGCACAACATGTAGTGGTTCGCCACCCATGTGGTATGTGTGGTTGCTGTTTCTGGATCCGATATGCATTACTTTACATTTGGCAGTGTTGAAGGACATCTACCATTTTTCTGACCACCGAGTGATCTGGTCCAGGTCTCTCTGGATAATTTCGCAGTCTGCCGTTGTGAGGGCCTTCCCACCCACCTTTGTGTCGTCGGCAAATTTTGAAAGATTGGATTTCAATCCTAGTTCTAGGTCGTTGATATATGATGAAAAGTATGGGTCCCAGCACTGACCCCTGTGGCACTCCACTTGTGACCGGGAGCCACTCGGAGGCCTGTCCGTTGAGTACAACTCGTTGTTTTCTTCCAGTGAGCCAGTCCTTGATCCACGCTGTCAGATTGCAGCCTAATCCAGATTACTTGAGTTTCTTGAGGAGTCTTTCGTGTGGCACTTTGTCAAAGGCTTTCTGAAAGTCTAGATATATAACATCGCTGGGGATATGATTATCCCAGCTTTCATAGATACCTTGGAAGAAGTCCAATAAATTGTTAAGCATGAGCGCTTGTTCCTGAAACCGTGCTGAGCATCGGAAATGATGTTGTTGTCTTCAAGGAACCTAACGAGTTTGTCTCTGATGATCTTCTCGAGGATTTTTCCCGCCACAGAGGTCAGGCTGATTGGTCTGTAGTTTAGGGCCACACTTTTGTCTCCCTTTTTGTAGATCGGAGTTACATTCGCTTGTTTCCAGTCTTTTGGGACTTTGTTTTGTTGTAGTGACAGATTGTAGATGGTGGTGAGTGGCTTGAGGATTTGCTGCTTGAGTTCCTTGAGCAGCCTGGGTGACAAGTCGTCGGGTCCGGTGGACTTGTTTGTCTCGAGTTTGTCTAGGTACTTCTTCACATCCCGTTCTTCGATTGTGCCAATTTCTAGGGGAGTGATTCCCATCGGTGGGGTAGGGGTCTCGGGTACGGACTGGGTATTCTCGACCGTGAACACTGACGCGAAGTTTCTGTTTAGGATTTCGACCATTTGTCTACTGTCCTGTGTTAGTACGTCACTTTCATCTTTTAAGGGACCGATATTGCTTTTTGTCTTCTTTTTGGTTCTTATATACGTGAAGAACTTTTTCGGGTTGGACTTGGCTTCGCGTGCAATTTGCTTTTCATAGTCGCGTTTACGCTGGCGAATGAGTGTTCTGCAAGCTCTGAGGCTTTGAGGAGGAGGAGGAGGAGGAAGATAATAGACGAATGCTCTGGGTTTATGTTACAGTAAGAATAGGAATAGGAATGAAAGGATGTGTTGATATATAAGGGAAAAAAAATTGAAAGAAGAAGGATGGAAAGACGTGAAGAGTAAGGGATAGAAGGATGAGGGAGCGTAGGGAGGGAGGGAAGGGGAGAAAAAAAATGAGGGAGGGAGGAAGATAGATGAGAAAGGAGAGATGAATATTCATAGACCTTTTCCTCTTCTGGTTTCTCTCCTCGCCGAGTGAGAGGCTGGCTGCACGTGGTGTGTGTGTGTGTGTGTGTGTGTGTGTGTGTGTGTGTGTATTTGTGGTGTGTAACGTGTAGTATTGCGAGCTCGATGGATGCAACACGTAACCTCATCACCGAACATTGCGTGATTATATTAGCTCAACAAACTACTCCTTGCGGTGCTATTGACGGCCTGAGGTCCTTTGGTAGCCACAAGAAGAAGCAGAGGATATTTACACGTGAAAACTGGCGATCTAATCCGAAGAGTTTCACAGGGATGCCAAGACCGAGAGAAGCTGCCAGTTACTCTCCACCTCCCGCCTCTTACTCCTGTCTGAGCCTATTTGTTAGGGCAGGTTTTAGGCTTCCAAGGGAGTGGGACTATCGCAGACTCAGATGGTGAAATAGATAGCTCTCACATCATAGTTTAAAAGTTGTCATCACTGTTACAGAAGGTTGAAAGAACGCTATTGCTCTCTCCCTCTCTCCCTCTCAACCGCTATCGTTCCTCTCTCGTGACAGGACAGATTTTGGGATTGAAAGACATAAACGCTAACTCAGAGGTGGTGAAATGGTGCTTAATAATTAGACGTTGTAGAGTTTTTCAATGACGATATCGCCGTGTTAGGAGTAGGAAGACTGCCAAAGATTTCTGTTTAAACATATATAAATGTGTGTGTGTGTGTGTGTGTGTGTGTGTGTGTGTGTGTGTGTGTGTGTGTGTGTGTGTGTGTGTGTGTGTGTGTGTGTGTGTGTGTGTAAATAATGAATGGTTATCGAGGTGTGTGATTCGTGTAGGTGAGTGATGGACAGCAGATTAACGAGATCTGCCGTGTGTGTCTGTGTGTGTGTGTGTGTGTGTGTGTGTGTGTGTGTGTGCTGCTACTACTACTACTACTATTACTACTACTACTACTACTACTACTACTACTACCACCACCGTTACCACGACAACCAGCATCCCCAGCTCAGCGCCACCTGACAGGATGAAACGTAACACAATGGATGCAACTTTAAGTGTGTGTGTGTGTGTGTGTGTGTGTGTGTGTGTGTGTGTGTGTGTGTGTGTGTGTGTGTGTTATTGTACTACATTGTCAATACTCCTTTTCCTCCCTCCTCCTTCTTATTCTCCTCCTCCTACTACTCCTACTCCTCCTACTACTGCTACTACTACTGCTACTACTACTACTACTACTACCACTACTACTACTACTATTACTACTACTACTACTATACTACTACTACTTCTTCTTCTACTACTACTTTTACTGCTACCCCTGCTGCTGCTACTGTTACTGCCGTACCTGAGAAGCGTAGAAAGTAGCCATAAGAGTGTAATCAGGAGATGGGATGATGGTGGTGGTGGTGGTGGTGGTGGGAGTGGTGATGATGGCGGCGGTGGTGGTGGTGGTGGTAGTGGTGATGATGGCGGTGGTGGTGGTGGTGGTGTAAATATTTAATGCCCTCTACCTATTCCTTACATATCTTTCTCCCTTTCTCCCTACCTCCCTTCCTTCCTTTACTTTTTTATTTTTTTCCTTCCTTCTTGTCTATTTACTTTCCTTCCTTTTATTTTAACGTTCTTTATTGTTCTTCTATTCCTCTACGCCTCCCTTCCTTTTCACCTCCTTTTATGTTTTTCTTAATTTTCGTCTCTCCCTCACTTCCTTCTTTCTTTCAATCCTTCCTTCTTTCTTTCTATTCTTCCCCTTTTCTCCTTCTATTTGTCTTCTATCGCTTTCTTGTATTTCATTTTCTTATTTTCTCAGGTGCAAAAATCATTTCATCAAAGCTCTTTCCTTTTCGTTGTCTTCCTTTCCTTTGCTATTCTTAACTTTTTTCCTTTTTTTTATCTCAATGTCCTTGTTTTCATTTTCCTTTCTCCCTTTTCTCCCTTTAAGCTCTTCTCTTTCTTCTATCATTAAATTTTCCTTCATTCCCTTTCCTTCCTTTTTGATTACTCGCATTGTTGTTTTCTTTTCCTCCATGCCCTCATCCTCTTTCTTTCCTCTTTTCTTCTCATTTCTCCTCCTCTTTCATCCCTGTCTCCGTTAATGCTCTTCCCTTCATTTCATTCTTTCCTTCCATTCATTTTCTCTCCTTCCTTTCCCTCCAGTCGTATTTTTTCCCTCCATGCTCTTCTCTTTATCTTTTTCTCTTCTTTGTCCTCCTCTTTCTTTTCTCTCTCAAAGTTCTTCTCTTCCTTCCATTCTCTTCTTTTCCTCTCATTTCCTCTTCTTTCTTTCCTCCCACCCCAAAGTTTTTTTTACTCCAAGCTCTTCTCTACCTCTCCCTTTCCTCCAGTTTCTCCTCTGCTTTCTCCCTTTCCTTCATCAAATCTCTTCTCTTCCTTCCATTCTCGTCACTTTCCTTCCTCTTCTCTCCTTCCTTTCCTCCCAGTCCCAATTTTTCCACCAAGACCTTTTCTACCTCCCACTTTCCTCCAGTTTCTTCCCTTCTTTCTCCCTTTCCTTCCTTAAATATCTTCTCTTCCTTTCATTCTACCCTTTTCCTTCCTCTCCTCTCCTTCCTTTCCTCCCATTCGCAATCTTTTCCACCAAGACCTTTTCTACCTCTCACTTTCCTCCAGTTTCTTCCCTTCCTTCTCCCTTTCCTTCCTTAAATCTCTTCTCTTCCTTTCATTCTACCCTTTTCCTTCCTCTCCTCTCCTTCCTTTCCTCCCATTCGCAATCTTTTCCACCTCTCACTTTCCGCTTTCCTCTCTTTTCTCCTCTTCATTCTTCCTTTTCTCCTTCAAAAATTTTCTCTTCCCCTCGCTTCATTGCCTCTCCCTTTCCTCCCAGTAGCATCTTTTTTGCCCTCGAAGCCCCCTTTTCTACCTCTCTTTTTTCCTCCATTTCTCCTCCATTTTCATCCTTCCTCTCCTTTTCCCTTCAATTTATTCCTCCTTTGCCTCCTTTCCTTCCTCTCTTCCCTTCCTCATGCTTGTCATTTTCTTGGACAGCTTCTCCATCACCAGCCTCCTCCTCCTCCTCCTCCTCCTCCTCCTCTACTTCCAAGTCGTCGTCCTCCTCCTTTGCTCTTCCTCCTCTTCTCTTTCTCCTCCGCCTCCTCTTCCTCCTCCAACTCCTCATCCTCCGACTCCTCTTCCTTGTCTCTCTTCTAGTTCTTCTCCTCTTCAGCCTTTTCTCCTTTTTATGAACTTTTCCTTCCTTCCTTCCTTCTTTCTTTCCTTCCTTCCTCTCTTTTTTTCCTTCTTTCCTTCTTTCTTTCTTTCCTTCCTTCTTTCCTTCCTTCCTTTCTTTCTTTCATTCTTTCTTTCTTTCTGCCTATCTATCTATCTATCTATCTATCACCGCATCTTTCTTTATCTCATTCATTCTTCTTCCTCATCATCATCCTCTACTCTCTCTCTCTCTCTCTCTCTGCGGTAAGTAAATTCAGAGGAGCAGTCAGCATGAAAACCACGGTAGTAAAAAGCAAGGGTAGCAACGTAGCAACAAAGCGGCGGGAAGGGCTATCAACTCCTTCCAGCGTGGCTAAATATACATGTACCCCCTTAATAATTGCTTTGCGTGTCTAGATAGAGAACGGAGAAGGAACAGACAGAGAAAGTGTTAGTGGTGCCTCTGTGTGTGTGTGTGTGGGGGGGGGGGGGGGGGGGCGGGAATAGGGAAAGAACATAAATTGGTATAAGAGGTAAGGAAAATAAATGGATGAATATATAAATGGAAGCTTATTATAATGACAGGGTGAGGAAGAAGAATGGGAAGGAAAAGGTAAACAAGAAAAATACGAGAGGGTTGCGTGTTGCCATGAGCGTGTGTGTGTGTGTGTGTGTGTGTGTGTGTGTGTGTGTGTGTCCTGTTAGTACCCTTCTTTCTCTTCTTTTTATTTTTCTATTCTTAGTTCTCTTCTTAAGTTCTCATTCTTATTTTTTTTTCTCCTGTTTCTTCCCTCCTTCTCCTCCTTTTCCTCCTCCTCCTTTGCTCCTCCTCCTCCTCCTCCTCCTCCTCCTTCTCCTCCTCCCCTGCCCCTCCTCTTCCTCTTCCTCTTCCTCCTCCTCCTCCTCCTCCTGGCCTAATAGCTACAATTGGCTGTTGACAAAAAAATAATAATCCTCCTGCAAGGTATACATTTTATTCAGACGGTGATTTTAAGATCAATTACAATTACTGGCACGACATCTAGTGGTGGTGGTGGTGGGGGTTGTGGTGGTGGTGGG
>NC_066539.1:3915518-3925518 GCF_024679095.1 Eriocheir sinensis
GACGCATCTGGTAACCCTCCCGCTCCTGTGACCTTATCTGACCTCACTCTGACCTCTATCCCGCCGTGCCTCTCCATCCGTTATCTACTTCAGTGAACGGGTGGAAGTGTAACGCTATTTCTAACACCACGACGCATCTCTACTTCCCCCGCTATCTGCCTCATTGAACGGGTGAATTTTTAAAGCCATTCCAAGCACCCCAACGCATCCCTACTGCCTCCGTTGTATGCCTCAGTGAACGGGATTAACGTGAAAACATATCACGCTTCCCACGCCCGTCGCTTTTTCTGCCTCAGTGGACGGGTTAACGTGTGTCGCATCCCAGCATCCTATTCACCCTACTCCCGCCTCGCTCCCCCGTCGCCTCGCCCACGTGCTCCTCCCTCCCGCCTTGTTCAGCGCGTGCCTCCAGACCTCACAGCCAGAGTGCCTCCCCCAAATTAAGCCTTCTTCAAGTCTGCCTTCTGCCCAGTGTTGGTGTTGGTGCTAGTAAAGAAAAATTTCCGGTGCGACGGTGGATGATATAAACAAAATAATAGCTTTGAATCAGAGTAAATGATGAAGTATAAAGCTTAGAAAGGAACATGCAACGGTAAAACACGAGGGGACGGCTCAACTGTCGACCTAACTATTGCTCTTCAGAGGTAAAAATGAATGTGTGAGAAACAAAGCAGTCTCCTTATATTTAGGGCAAAGACTGGGCTGCGTTGGTACTGGTGCTGTTAAAAAAAAGTTCCCAGTGTGAAAGTCGATAAAGCAAACTCCAAGGAAAAGCTCTGAGAGGAATGAGTCAGGGTGGAAAAGGAGGAGGAGAAGGTGGCCATAACGTCGACTTAATCGAAGTCCATCAGAGGAAAAAAGTTAATGAGTCAGAAACAACTCGATATTCGTGCATTTAGGGAGAAGACTGGATCGCGGCGACCACTCGGGGAGCAAAGGGCGTCCTAGAACCGTTACTCGTGTGCCTACCGTGACTTTTGACCCTTGAGTCGTGACCTCTGACCTGTGAGTGCTTCAGGATGGTGCGGGTGTCGTGGGGCGGCGAGGTGGTCATCGCGGACTTGGCGCATGTCGGCGAGGAGGGCGGTACAGGCGGGGAGGGCGGCCACTCTCGCCCCGTTAACGGCATGCCCACGCCCACCACGCCGCAGAACCTCACACCCACGGCCTCCGCCACGCCCTCAGACACGCCGACCATCTCCCCGGCGCCCACGGTCTCCACGCCGCCCACAGTCTCCCCGCCCCCACGCGCCCCCACAGCCATGGTCGAAGGCCTTTCCGACGGGGACGAAAGCGCCATCTCCACCTCCTTCTCCGACGACCATCGCTCCTTACGCGACGACCTTCACGACGACTTCAGTTCGCCGCGCCACCGCAGCCCGCGCCGCCGCCTTGAGAAACGGACGCTCAGCAAGGTGACGGAGGACGACAACAACAACGGCAATGGTAACGGGAACGGTAACGGCGACAAGAGTGACCGCAACGGAGACGTGACGCTGAGCAGTGACGAGTACCGCAGGTTTCTGACGCTCAAAGGCAGCCCCCCGGAATCCCTCAAGCCCCCGGCCCCCTCCGCGCCGCCCCCCGACGACGAGATCATCACCTCTATGGACCGCATGCTGGCCACCCTCAGCGACCTCGAGGACGACCTTGAGCCCATTGACGGCGTGGAGACGGAGAGCGACGGAGACAGCGACGAGGCGGAGGCCAGGCGGGAACTGCTGACCGACGTGAGTGTGGCTGCTGCAGTAGTAGTAGTAGTAGTAGTAGTAGTAGTAGTACAAATAACACTAATAGTAGAGGTAGTAGTAGTAGTAGTAGTAGTAGTAGTAGCAGTACAAATAATAATAGTAGAGGTAGTAGTAGTAGTAGTAGTAGTCGTAGAAATAGTAGTAGTAGTAGTAGTAGTAGTAGTAGTAGTAGTAGTAGTCGTAGAAATAGTAGTAGTATATGATATTAAACCTAAAACAAATTCACAAACGGGATGTCATGAAATACAATACAGTATATTAAAGTGGATACAACTGACTGGCACAGAATTTCTACATGTTAGTAAGCCGGCATATCAAAATGAGATTCACCTTACTTTACACATTCTCCTCAAAGTCATATCAGGTTCCAAGCCACCCCTATTTCTTCACCATGAGTTTTTTTCTTCATACTCATCCATACAGGGAACCTAAAAGAAGAAAGCTGTTATGATATATTCTAGATTTCTATTCTTGTATCATTTTTCAGTTTTATATTCAACGCAAAACCTCTTTTTCTTCACAGAGGTGGCGGCAACTATTCGACAAGGTATGTGAAACTCTATGTTATTGTTATTGTGGCGAGACTGGTGGTTCTGGGGTTGTGTGACCTTAGATATTTGAAGCGGAGGGAAAAGATGAGGATGCTTGACAAGGTATGCAAACTTTCTGCATAATATTACCGTTGGTTTGTATTGATGCGAAAGGGGAGGAAAAAAGTGAGAAGGTTTTGTGGGGGAGGAAAGGAATTTGAAAGTGAAGAGAGAGAGATAGAGAGAGAGAGAGAGAGAGAGAGAGAGAGAGAGAGAGAGAGAGAGAGAGAGAGAGAGAGAGAGAGAGAGAGAGAGAGAGAGAGATAAACGTGTGTGTGTGTGTGTGTGTGTGTGTGTGTGTGCTCATGCTATGGGCTATCTCTTTGCTGCTTGAAGGAAGTGAGAGAGGGGGGGGAAGAGAGAGTCACTGCGGATTCTCTCTCTCTCTCTCTCTCTCTCTCTCTCTCTCTCTCTCTCTCTCTCTCCTGAGGTGCCCGATTGATCCTATTGCAGTAAAGTCTAGCCTCCTCTGGTCGGGTCTTTTCGCGTGCACACACACACACACACACACACACACACACACACACACACACACACACACATACACACAGTCACGCAATAAGTTACTGTCATGTAGGAATGAGATAAATGGATTGGGTGGGTCATATTAACCGTACATTATTGGCTAACTGGGTGCACAATAGCCCAGACTCCGTTACTATGGTGTAGACTGGAAGTAAATGGACTTAGAATAGCCTAAATTTAGTTCTGGCATGTAGGATGGGTGTAAATGAGGTGGCTAACAGGATGCAGGAGAGCCTAGACTTAGTTACTGTCTTGTATAACAGAAGCAAATGAAGCTGACGGGTCCTTTTATCTAAGAGGACGCCGGATAGCCTAGACTCAGTTACTGTCTTGTATAACAGAAGCAAATGAAGCTGACGGGTCCTTTTATCTAAGAGGACGCCGGATAGCCTAGACTCAGTTACGTGTCTTGTATAATGAAAGCAAATTAAGTTGACGGGTCCTTTAACCTTCCATCACTGGCTAACAGAACGCCGGATAGCCCAGACTCAATTACATGCTCCTAGTGTGGAAGGAAATAGCATGGATTGATCCCTTCTAGCCTTTGTTTGTTCTTTGGCAATGGTTGGTAAATATTAACATCAATTACAACAGCAACATCCCCCGCCACTCGCCCGTCACTGCCGCTACTGCCTGGCGCCGGGAAGATAGCTGGCTGGCGCTGGCACCCTCCGCCCCGCCTTCCTGCCTGCCGTCCTGCCTGCCTCGGCCCCGCCTACGCCCCTCGTGCAGCCTCGCGCCTCGCTGGCCAGTGTCGTGTGCGTCCCTTTAACCCAGCCTGTATCTGTGT
The DNA here is from genome assembly GCF_024679095.1 of Eriocheir sinensis. NCBI lineage: Eukaryota > Metazoa > Arthropoda > Malacostraca > Decapoda > Varunidae > Eriocheir > Eriocheir sinensis. Next base: position 3,919,175 of record NC_066539.1, read on the forward strand.
GGCTGTAACAGTGTAGCGGTAACAGTGTGGCGGTAATGACACCCAGACACGGCCGCCTGGAGGCTGTCCCGCGGCGGAGGAAGAAGAGGATGAGATGGAGGAAGAGGAAGATTAAAGAAGGGGAGGATAGAGGAGGAAGAGGAGGAAGGTTCATTAGAGGAAGAAGATAGAGGAAGATAGAGGAGATAGAGGAAGATATAAGAAGGGGAGGGAAAAAGAGAGGAGGTGGAGTGGAAAGATTTAAGAAATGGAGAATAGAGGAGAAGGAGAGAAAGTGATAGAAGACGATAAATGAAGATGAAGATTAAGAAGAAGGAAAGAGGAGATATAGGAAGACATAGGAGGTGGAAAAGGAGGATAAAAGAAGAGGGAAATAGAAGAAAATAGAGGAAAATAGAGGTGGAGGAGAGAGAGAAAAAAAGGGGAGGATGAAGGAGAAGTGAAACGAGAAACAGGAACATGAGGAGGAAAGCGAATCAATGAAAAGGAAGGAAAAAGAAACACGAGAACATTGAAAAACTGAAGAAATAGGATTCGCACTCTCGCTGGCCAAAACAAACAAACAAACAAACAAAGTGAACGTTTATTGCCTCAGTGACCTTGACGTTTAAACAACGGCCGTGATTTTGAATTGTGTCTCAGGTCAGGTCAAGTTACACGTATATACCAAGTTACATCAATCTAAGGCGAATGGTTCATGAGCTAGAGTGATGGCAACATAAAAACAAACAAACATGCGTACAATCCTGACAACAATACGTCTTCCTCGGGGGCGGGGAGTAATAAGGAGGAGGAAAAAGAGGGAGAAAGAAGATAACGAGCAACAGAAGAGGCGAGGAATAGGAGTTGGAGGAGGAGATGGATGAGGCAGAGGAGGAGGAGGAAAGGGAAGAAGGATAGAAGAAGGAAAAAAAGAAAGAGGGATAATCGCAGAAGGAAGCTAGTGTTTGAGGATTTGCAATAGTGATATATGGAGGAGGAGAAGGAGAAATAAGGAAAGAAAAGAAGGAGAAAAAGAAATCGTAGTAGCAGCAGAAGGAAGAGTTTGCGAAGTTGCAGAAGGAGGAGGAGGAGGAGGAGGAGGAGGAGGGAGGAGGAATAAGGAAAGAAAAGAAGGGGAAAAAAGAAATCATAGTACCAGCAGAAGGAAGAGTTTGAGAAGTTACAGGAGGAGGAGGAGGAGGAGGAGCCGCAACACCTATTAAAAGAAGCTATAGGAGTTAGAGTCGGAGGAAGAGGAGGAGGACGAGTTAGAGTAGCGGCAGTAGTAGGAGTGGGTAGAGGAGAAGTTGCAGGAGCAGGAGTGTACCCCCTTCCCCCCGTCCCATGCTTAGCCGTGAGGAATGACCCCAGCCCCCTCCCTACCCCCAGACACACAGACATGACCCCTGCGGTAATGGACCAACTTCCGCTCCGGCTCGCTGTTCCCGGGGGTAAACTGAGTGTGCTGGGGCGAGGAGGGGCGGGAAGGAAGCGGGGTGAGCGGTCAGGGGTTGGTTTTGCGTATTCTGTGTGTTGTGTTTTTCGGCGAGGTAAAATCTTGGAAGCCATTTTTTTATACCCCGCTCCAGCCTGATATCTTCTCTTCATTTTGTATTATCCTGCTACGATGGATTTTATTTACGTATTATGCATAGGTGTGTGATAAGGACTCTGTGTACTCCTACTTCATATAATTATCTTCAAGTCATTAAGTAAGTCGTTTTTTTTATTTCTTTATTTGATACTCTTCAGCCTGATATCTTCTCTTCAATACATATTACCCTACTACTACTGCTACTACTACTACTACTACTACTACTACTACTACTACTACTACTACTACTACTACTACTACTACTACTACTACTATTGCTGCTACTACTATTACTACTGCTACTACGTATGTTTATGCATGTGTGTAGTGCCTTGTGTACTCAACCTTCATTTACTTCCCTTCAAGTTATCAATTAAGTCAGTCTTGCTTAATTTCTCTGTTTAATTCTCTTCAACCTGATGCCTCCTCTTAAATATATATTACCCGACTACTATTACCACGGATTGTTATGCTGATGTATGTTTGGAGGGCTGTGTGTTGTCTTTCTTTCTTTAATTTATTTCAAGTTACTAAGTCAGTCTTGTTTCCTTCCTGGGTGTGCTGATACTCGGGACAGTTAGTGGTGGTAATTGTTATTGCTTGGGGCGTGTTATGTGAGTTCTCTCTTTCTTATTTTTGAAGTATTAAGTTGCTAACGTTCATCTTACCGTTACTTCTGATTGTGGACAGCTGGCGAACACTTAATCTGCGGTGGTGATATTACTGTCTTTAGAGGCGGAATGAATTGCAGGCAGGCAGGGAGACAGGGGGCGAGGAGAGAGTATGATAATTGTAACGGGAGTGAGATCAGGGGAGAGACAAGATTGGAAGAACAGGGAACGCAGTGTTGAGGATAAAAACAACCCACTCGATTAACCCGCGTGCAAAAGTTAAATTCAACTTTTTGGATGAGACAGAAAGATTCAGTAACAGAAGAGACTGATGACGGGCTTTGGATATACCCAGCAAATGAAGTGAAGGGTTCTTGGTTTTAAGTAGAGTTACGATAGGAGCAGTGAGGGCAGTATTGAGGATTAAGGGAGATAATAAACCGGATAAACACTTGTGCAAACCTTATGCTCAACTTTTTAGGTGGCATAGAGACTCAGTAATGGAAGTCAGTTGCTGAACTATGGGTAAAATTACGGGGTTTGCAAAGAGAGAAGAGACAGCAGAATTAAGAATAAAGGAAAAAAAGAATTAGAAAGAAAGAAAGAAAGAAAGAAAGAAAGAAAGAATGCAAGAAAGAAAGAAAAAAAGAAAGAAAGAAAAAGATAAAGAATAGATAAACACTTCTGCAAACTTTGAACGCAGCATTTTTTGGCGAAATAGAAAGACTCGGCAATAGAAGAGCCTGGTGCTGGTCTTTGGTTCGGGTTACGGGAGGTGGAGCAGGAGCACAGAGGGGGGGAACTGAGGCTAAAAGAAGATAAAAACTGGTTAAATTCTCTTGGAAACCTTAAACTCAACTATTTGGGCGAAAAAGAAAGACTCCGTAATGGAAGAGGCAGCCGACATTACTATTTCTACCTAAACCGCTCCATTTCATTCCATTCCTATTGTCTTTCTAGTTATTTATTCCTAGGCTTCGGTTAGGGTGCAGCGGGGGCAGAGGGGTCAGTCTTCAGGGCAAAGGTACACACTAACATAGCCTTGAAGTATGACAAATGGGCGACTCTGTTTACACACACTCTCGTTTGTGGGTTTTCCTCCCCATTACAGTGCTTTTGGGGTAATAGCGAGCGTTTTGTTGTGCCTGATACGTACTACCACTACTATCATTACTGTCATTTTCTGCGTTTATTTGATACATGATCGCAAAGGAAAAGAAGTTAGAGACAGGAAAAAATATATGGCTCTCCATTTGTAGTTCTCAGAAGATAACAGATGGCGCTTAATCTTGCTGGAGAAGGATTTTACTCGCTTACTTCCGCTATTATTACTGTTATTGTGTCTGTTCCTGTGTTTGCTGGCCACATGATTGCACGGGAGAAGAAGAAGAAATATAAGAAGAAGAAGAAGAAGAGAAGAAAAAGAAAAAGAAGAAGAGGAAGAAGAAGAAAAGAAGAAGAAGAAGAAGAAGAAGAAAAAAAAAAAGAAAGAAGAAGAAGAAACAGAGAGAGAGACGGACAGACAGACAGACAGACAGACAGACAGACAGAGACAGGAAAACATTAATACGGATGAGTGAAGAGGAAAAACTTGCTTCAGAAGGATACTGGGCCGGAGGGAAGGAGAAGAATAAGAGGAAGAAAGTTTTTAATATAAGAGCCACTGTGGGTGCGGGCTGGAGGGTGCTGGCAGGGAGGAGGGGAAGGAAACAATGAAGAAAGTTTGCATTGAAGGATCACTCACGGAAAACAGAATATGAGTGTTGAGAGGAGAAAAAGAGAAAGAAAGAGAGTATGGAAACAAGGAAGAAAGTTTGCATTGAAGGAGATCACTCACGGATAACAGAATATGAACGTGTTGAGAGGAGAAAAAGAGAAAGAGTATGGAAACAAGGAAGAAAGTTTGCATTGAAGGATCACTCACGGGAAACAGAATAGGAAAGTGTTGAGAGGAGAAAAAGAGAAAGAAAGAGAGTATGGAAACAAGGAAGAAAGTTTGCATAGAAGGAGATCACTCACGGGAAACAGAATAGGAAAGTGTTGAGAGGAGAAAAAGAGAAAGAAAGAGAGTATGGAAACAAGGAAGAAAGTTTGCATTGAAGGAGATCACTCACGGGAAACAGAATAGGAAAGTGTTGAGAGGAGAAAAAGAGAAAGAAAGAGAGTATGGAAACCAGGAAGAAAGTTTGTATTGAAGGAGCACTTTATAGAAGCAGAATACTGTTAGTGTGGTTAGAGGATAAAAAGCTGGAGAAAGTTGCGTTCAAAGAGGACATGAGAGGGTGGAAACAATTAAAGAAGAGGAAAATATAGAAATGACGCGATAATTTAAGTCCTAGGAAGGAACCGGCCTCTTGCAGACTCCTTACGTTCTTATGTTCTTATGTTCTTATGTTCTTATGAATATATGTTGGAGATGAACATTCCATTACCATCATCATCATCACAAGCCCACTTACCTGGATTTCTTACCTGGATGACCTTTCCCTATGAGCCATGCTAGAGTAAACCGTCAGGCAAAGAACCGAAAGGTCTCACCAACCAATGCGCCAGCCTATCCAAGCTCATCAAACAACAGAACATAATCCAATAAGACTGCAAAGTGGATTAGGAATTCATCTCATCACTGCAGGATTCTGGTCTTTCCCAACGTTCTCAACCTCTCTCTCTTTGATGTCAGTGTACTCCATCCTGCTCCGGCAAATCCTCTTATTTCATCTCTTCACCTAGTCCCTTGCCTGCCCTCACTTCTCTTATAGTTTTTGGGTTGCCACTCTGCCCAAGTCCATTTATCATTTTAATAGCAATTTGAATATCAGCAACATTTGTCCATTCCCTGATCCGTGATGCCCGCTTTCCGTGTCTACAGTATAGCCTACCCAATAGTTTCCCCTCCATTTATGATTTCTCTTTGTGTACTTTTTAGTTTTCTCTTAATCTATATAGAACGCCATATGTTAGGATTGGCAGGATACATTGATTCTACATATTTTTCTTCATAAGGAGTAGCAGGTCGCTATTCACGGCATTACTGTGTTTACCTAAAGTGCCCCATGCCTTCATTCCATTCCTATTATCTTTTTGGTCTCCTACTCGAGGGCTGGCTACGCAGAGTTTGCAAAGACAGAATAGTCTCCCTTCATACCCGTTTTCTTCCATCCAGTAGAGAAAACAGTACTGTGAAACGGTGACTTATACAAAAGGACGTGGCTGCTGTGCTATATCGACGATACGAAATTGTGTTAACTGCATTATAATTGTGTCTCTATTGTAAGTCATTGGCGATGCTTTACACAGACTCATACAAAAAAGAATAAATGTTTTCCGTATCACGCTGGGAAAACTAAACACTTATTGGTAATTTGGTATTGTGTTTTGTGATGATGATGATGATGATGATGATGATGATAATGATGATGAGTAAGGAGTCTGCAAGAGGCCATTAGGCATAAACAGGGCAAATTCTATAAACCTAACTCCACCTATCACTATCCATTATCGCAGTCCATCAGGTCATATAACTTTTTCATGAAGATATGTTTTGTATTTACTGGGCCCTCGATCACCAGTCTTTTCCTCTTCTCTTCCTACTCTCCATATCCTCTCCCTTATCTTTATTTCCCACCTTCCTTTTTTATCATTTTCTTCTTTTCCCTTCTTTATCCTTCTTATTATTCACCACCTCCTCTTCACCTTCTTCCTCTCTTCTCACTCCCTTCCCTCCTCCTCCTCCTCCTCTCCCTCATCTTTCTTTCCTACCTTCCTTTTTTCACCATTGCTTATCCTTCTTTATCCTCTCTTCTTCTTTTCCCTTCTTTATCCTTCTTATTATTCACCACCTCCTCTTCACCTTCTTCTCTTCCTCTCTTCTCACTCCCTTTCCTCCTCCTCCTCCTCCCCACTCATACTCTCAAACAGCCACGTCCTCTGTGATACTATTTTGCAACTGATACCTCTAATCTGCATATATTACACACAACTATTCACTCTTATCAGACACTCACACACGTCTCTCAGTAATTACAGACAGCAATCTCGCCTCGCCTCGTCCCCCACCCAGCCACCCTCATCATTACCTGTCCGGAACACCTGCTGGAAATATTCATGCATTCTTAATCAGGGAAGTGAATGGGTTGTGTGTTTTAAATAGGATGGCG